>NW_003163320.1:528068-661871 GCF_000004985.1 Naegleria gruberi | reverse complement strand
GAGAGATTATCTTCTTAAAGAAACCACCTACGACTTGTTACATCAATTTCACTATACTGTTAGGCATCCTGTTTTTGGAAAATTGAATTTTGGATTTTCAACTCACAGAATGATTGAAGTGGCAGAACATGAATTACTCAATGTACTTTACAATGAAATGGCTAAATATTTGACCAAGGATGATAGTCAACTATTGGAAAAGCTTTGTACTTTTGCACCAAGTCAATGCGCAACAGATGCATTTTTCTTTTGCTGTGACACTTTGGAAAATGCTCAATTGATTTATGACAAGCTTGTACAATTCGATACAGAGGAATGTCCTCATGTTCTAGACATGATTCACTTGTCTATTTTCAAGAATCACTACTATTACCTTGACGAAAGCAGTAATGATGGTAAATTTTTCGTAGTGAAAGAAACTTTACAAAGTCAAGAACCAATGGAAAGGTTTACTATTTGTGCAGTTCAATTGGAGGATAGAACCCTCAGCGCAGATCATTTTGAGAAGGCCTTAAATAGGTTCTCCTCATCTAATGAATAAATACTGAATTTATTTTGTAACATTTTTAAATATTTGTTTCTTTTCTTTCCATTTATGGAACAAACTTTATTTAAGGAAAGTTGCAAGAGTGATATTTAAATCTCAAACCAATTCCCATTATGAAGAAACAATAAGAAAAAAAATGAATAGTTTCAAATCTGTTCTAATTGCAAGCGCATTGCTCTTCATGCTCATTGCAGCAGTCACTGCAGGTGAATCCAAACCTCAACAAGTTGACAGTTATGCTGATCATCAAAAGTATTGCTTCCAAAAGTGTACTCACTACAAGACTGTCAAGGGAAAGTGTTCTGATTATGAATGGGTTGGTACCAAGAAGGAATGTTGTGATTGGAAGTTGGTTGGTAAAGGAAAATGTTTGAAATATAAGAAATTCAGCAAGTGTGATAAATATTCCAAGGATAGAAAGTTGTGTTTGGGTCATGGTAAGTTAGAGTTTGAAATTTTACAAAATTTTTGTAACATTTTTCAAAGGTTATAAGCAAGTTTGTGCTAAACATAAAACTGAAAAGTATTGTGTTAAGAGTGCTTGGAAAGATGCTTGTATTCATAAGGGAAAGAATAATTCCTGTAAACAATATGCCTATAACTTTGTCTGTACCAAATATGACAAGTCACATGTCTGTGCCAAGTATATCAAGGTTCCAAAGGTTGGCTATCATTACAAGAAGAGATGTGCTGAATATAAACTCGATGCTTACTGTGCCGCTTACAAGCAAGTCTGTAAATGTCAAAAGGGATGGAAGAAAGTTGCAGGAAAACATTACAAGGGATGGACTGATACTTATTATCATGCTTTCTGTAAACAAAAATGTCACAAGATTTGTGCCAAATATACCAAGACCAAGAAGTGTATCAGATACAATAAGGTCAAATTCAGTCTCAAGAAGGGTTACACTAAAAAGTGTGTTAAATTCATTGATAGAAAGTTCTGTGCTGCTCAAAAGAAGGCTCGTTTCTGTACTCAATGGGTTCCAAATCAATTCTGTGATGCTAGAAAGAAGGTCAGAGTTTGTGAAAAGTATAAGGAACGTAAATTCTGTGCTGAATATAAGGCAGTCAACTATTGTACTCAATATAAGCACGTAAAGAGTAGATGTATTAAGAAGAAGCACTGGAAGAAGTGTGTTAAAAAGTCACCAGGTTATAAGGTCTGTGCCAAGTATCAATTTGTTGGTGGTACCAAGAAATGTGTCAAGTATGGTGAAAGAACTGTTTGTGATAAGAAGACAACCGTTTGTTCTCCAATTAAGATTGACAAGTATGTTCCAGAAAAGAAGAAGGAACATAAGAAGAAGGAATAATTTTGATGATGTGAATCTCTTGATGAGAATTGGCTCAATTTTGTAACAATTTTGTAAATAAAGAGTCGTGAAATGGCCAATTTTCTAAAAATATATTCCAATAATACTATTCTAAGAAATTAATGTTCAAAAATGATATTCAAATCTCATAGTTGAATTCTAATCTTGTTCAATTTCCAATATTCCAGAAGAAGGATTATTATTAACATCTTCCAAGTGATTTGTTTCATCCGCTGGGGTGTCTTCTGGAATTAACAAGCTTTCAATAAATGTTGTGTTAAATCTCTTGGATTGAGAGGTACTCGTAGAAGCTCTGAAACACAATTGACATAACACAATTGATTTGACCTTCTTTCTAATGGCAGTCGAGCTCAATAATAAGATGAGTGCAATGAAAAATCCCTTCAACGGCACTATTACATTAAAGAAGAAATTGTAAAATATTACAGTGTAATAGTATGCTTCCTCTTCTTCAGTTGCAATTTGAATTGCATTATAATACCAGAAAGACAACTCAAATAATCCACAAAATGCATAAGGAAGCATTAAGAGTGATAGGTTGACCAACATGGAACGTTGCTGTTTCTTGGTTTCCTTCTTTGGTAATGTCATAATGTGCTCAGTTCTGTAAAATCTTCTCAAATAATTCCAAATCAAGAATAATATCAAAATATTGACAAAAACCATTGCAGAAAAGTAAAGAGCCCATGAAATATAAACCGAGAACAAGAACCAATTTTCAAACTTGTCACTAACCAAATCTTTGGCATGAATATTAATAGTCCTGAAAATAAACACAAAAAGGAATGTAAATATCGAAAATCCCCAAGCAATCAAATGAAACATTAATTCATAAACATTTCTCCTCGAAAGAATTCTTCTCTTGGCAGAAAAGTACAAAATTTCATCAGCACTTTTCGAGCTCTTGATTGGAATTTCATAAATTAACGATTGATTTTCAATATTTCCATCATGATTTGGCATTGTATTAAACGAAAATGAATCAATTTCTGAATTTCCACTACTTTCCATCAAATCTCCAATTGGCTTAAATTTTGGAACAATTTCTTCATCACTGTCAGCACTCGCATTATTTCCATAAAATAATTGAGCTGTATTTCGTGTAATGGTATGAGAATCTGTTTGTAACTGTTCACGAATCAAATTAAAATCTTCCTCAATCCATTTCGAATGACTTGTAATCGAATAGACAACGTAGGCAATGATTACACACCAGGCAGCTGTTGAAATTGAGAAGGAATAGTAGAGATCTGCAAGGAATTTTTGGATGGTGAGTGGAACTGGTTTCAGATTGTAATTGGCCTTATATTTGAGAGTTGTGGAATTTTGTAGATTCGAATAGATATTGGAAAGGTCAAACGAATCATGGAATATTGAAGTTGTTTGATTTGCATTGATTGGGATTAGTGATTTCAAATACATTGTTTCTGGAGTAATTAATGTACACAACCACCAAAACAAAATATACGAAATTCTACTAAAGGAACAAACTATATCCGAAACTAAGAGAGAAAGTAAGACTCTTCTCATGAGATGTCTCTTTTCCTTGGCAATTACTTGTCTTTCTCTTTCTTTCTTATCTAATTTCTCACTTTCGGCTCGTTTCCAATAACCAAAGATCGAGGAATGTTTTTTTAAAATCATGACAAAGACTAGAATGGACATGGCAGCTGACAGTATTGCACATATAAACGAAATTATATCACTAGATAAATCCACAGGTGGATACAAACTTGTATATCCATCATCAATAATTTCAATGTTATCCGAAACCTTGCCGAATACAAAAGAAACACTTTCGAATAATTGTATTATGAAAATCAATGAAAAAATCAAGATTTTTCCTTGCAGTAATGACGATGAGAAAATCATGCTGATTCTTCCCACAATACGAAAATAGTTTCTTCTTATTTTTTTTAAAGTTCCGAAGAAATACTTTTCTCATTTCAAAAATTGATCTGATTCTTGACACCACAGGAGTTTGCGGATGATTATCTCCTCAAAACTTCCCAAATAATCCACTCCATTCCTTTGCATGCAACCCAAATTAAAACTGCTAATTCACTCTTTCCTCCACAGTTTCACTTTTTAAAATATTCCTCTAAGCACCTGGTTCCAAACAGTTGTTCATGAGTTAATTTTTTTTAGTATTTTGTGTTCGAAAATAAGGTTGAAGTATATGGAAGAGTGATGGTTGTTGCTTCTCCTCAATTTAGCTGGAGGAAAGCAGTAAGATTCGACTTGGCTTCCAATTTGCAATAATAAAATTAAAAAATTAATTTTAAAAAAAATTGCAACAACAAAAATGGCAGAAAATAGTCAAAGAAACTCTGTCGACTTGGAAAATTTCAACTCTCTGTCGACTACCAATAATACAATGAACAAAAAGTCGAGCATCTTTAAAAAGTTGTGGTTGGAAACACCACAAAGTGGAGGATCAAATTATTACATACTCCGATTTGTTTTGGATTCAGTGATGGTTTTTATTTGGTGCTTGTGGACCGGTTCTCATATGAAGTCAATGACAGAGTTGTTGTGTTCGCCATTGTATACAGAGACTTATTGTGCATCGCAGAGTAGTGATGCCTTTGTTACACAATTATTATATTTGTTGATTTTAATACCTCTTGCTATTGTATGTACTACAACAACAATTATTTATTTATATTAAACAATAATAATTACATTCCATGAATTGATCATCACTGCAATATGATGGATTTTATTTTGATCAACACAAACAACAATAATTAATGGAAAAATTCGGAATATAATCATCATCATCAGGTTTATTTATTCTTCATATTTATGATCAGAAGAAAGGCAAAGAAGAATCAGAAATTCTCACACTATCTTACTTGGAGTTTCTTTGCTTTAATTGTACATATTTATTTGTGTATTTTATTTGGATTGCATGGATCTAATGTTGGTTTGAGTTTTGCTTACTTTGGATTGGTTGGAGTGTTTGTTGGAATCATTCCAGATGCATTCATTATTTGGCGACTTTCAAAGGTACGTCGTGAACAAAAACTCAAAGAGGATTCAGAATATCATTTATTATTCTCTACTAGACATCAAGATTTGATTGCTACCAATGTTTAAAATATAGCCCACTCTTCAATATTTACAGTTTGTTAATTTCTTCTAAATGAAGATGTTTGAAAGTTATCAAATGCTAAACCATATCTTTCAGTAATAGTCTTTGAGAGTTCTTCTTGAGAGTCGAGATAACAACAGAGTTTGACTGACATTTTCATCCAATCTTGAGATTTATCATTTTTCAATAACCTTTGTTTTTCATATTAATATTTAATATAATTCAGAAACCAAGTAGTACTTACTTGTAATAATAGACACCATTATTCCACGACTCGGTACACAGCCAAACAAAGTGCTTTTGTTCGCTTTTCAAAAAGTGATCATTTGGCTTGATTTGATTCAATAGCTTGAACAATTCTTCGAAAAAGGACATACTCTCCTCTCTTGTTCTGCATATTTGGATTAGACTAGTGAATAAGTGGACTAGAGCAGAAATAAGTTTGAATTCATTTTTCTATAATATTGCTACTTACCAACTTTGTTATAATTAGGTGAGGAGTTGTGCATTGCCTTTCTCAAGGCAGTTTGCAAACTATGCTTGGCAGATTGATAATAGACTTGCTTTTCATTGCTTAGACAAATTGAGGACATAGCTTCGAAAATATTTGGACCGATAATACCATCCAATTTTGAAGTTGACTATTTTCAATCAGAATAATCACACAAAAGGAGATGGTACTTACACTAACAACATCCATAATCAAAACTTCGTCACACTTTAACATGACCAGAATTTGAAGCTCAGCCAAATATAGCAAGGTGTAGACCTTGTCAGGTTTCTTTTCCAATCCACCAGATTCCTTCTCACTAATCTTACTTAACAACTTTTTGCAATTCTGGATTTCATCAAGCATCAATTGCAACTTTTCCCTATTCTTCAAACTAAGCTCCTCACCATTGACATATTCTTCAGAGCTCTTTACCTCCTCAATGACACAGTGAATTTTCATGAGGTAGCAATACTTTTGAGTGGAGAAGGTTTCCAAGTTGGCTGTTCTGTAATTGTAGAATACTGAGGCAAGTGAGTAGAACTGGAAGGATGATTCATAGTCTGCCTCATTGACACTTTCACCACCATGATTCCATGCTACTCTGTGGAACCATTCAATCTCTGCTTCCATATCTTCCTCACGAAAGAAACTCACATTCTCCTTGTTGAGAAAGTCCTTGGTCAATTGGAGATACTTTAACACTTTTTGTTTGTCTTTGATCAAGGTACTCAAATAGGTCAATGTTCTTAATATCTGACTAATCTCAAGGGACATTGTATTTGAAGATTGCTCCTCTTCCATCAAGGCCTCGAGGGCTACTATTGCAACATCATAGATATTTTCCTTATAGGCATCATGAGCAGAGATGGCAAGGAAGGAGTTTTTGAACTCTTCATCGTGCATCATCTTCTTCAGATAGTTTTTGGCATGGGAAATATTATTCTCCTTGATACTAATTTGATACATGAGATAGTGACTGTGAAGAGATTTTGGATCCAATTGTTCTGCATTCTCTGCAGCTTTACAGGCTTCTGTTAGCTGTTTATCGTCCAGGTAGCACCTGGCAATGGACCGCAGTACCTTAGCCCTGTCAATCATCTCATCCATAGGAAGTATTTTCAAAGAATGGTTATAGAATACAATGGCTTGAGGATACTCCTTCTTTTGGTAGTGCTTCCATGCAATATTCCACAATATACATTCTAACTCTTTCAAACTTTCCTTAATAATTGTAATATTGGAAGATGAAGATTGTGATAAATGTATCATACGGTCTATAATTTTCAACATGTCATCTTGATTCAAATCTCCAGAACAGTGGTTGGCAAGAAAGTCAAAATAACGGACCAATACTCTTGGTTCCTGTTCAGAGCCATTGGCAGCTTCCAGTAACTTTTTGTAACATTTGAAAGCCACCTTGTTACTGTTGGCAATTAGAGAAATGTGAAAATGTAGATACTTACAATCCTTGTTCTACAATATCCTTTAAAGCTGAAACAGATAGATTAAGAGGAGTCTCTGGATTTCTTAGCAATTCTTGAATAGTTCTCTCAACCTCCTCTTCTCTATTCAACTTGGCAAACAATCTCACCTCTAGAAATATTCCCTGTGGTGTCTTGAACATGTTATTTGCAATTTGAACACAGTTCAATCCCTGGTCAAACATTTTAGATTCCAAGTAGGCATTGGAGAGTAATCGAAGGGTTCTTGATTGTTTTTGCAAGTTCTTATTTTCATCCAACTCATAGAGCTCGAAAGAATCCTTAAGCCATCTGATAGCATCTTCATACCTCTCCTTAGAGTTGAGATCTACAGCATAATTGTACTCAATCATTGAAATTCTTTGAATTTCATGAGGAAGCTTCTCTACCAAACGCTTGGCTGCTTGAATATTAGAATAGGCAGCAGCACTATCTCCAATTTGAAAGTGACTTTCAGCACGATCTACGTACAGAGTGAGAATATTACTGAGGGCAGTCTCGGTCGACTTGTCAAGATCATTCGAATCTCCTTCCTGACCTAACAACTTGAGGAATAATTCTGCTTGATTAGCTGCTCTATTGAAACAATCAAGGGAAAACTGATCATCTACATGCTCATTCTGTTGAGTATTTCCCACTTGTTGTTGACTATTAGCATCTACGAATTGAACATCTCCTTCCTCATCCACTTGACTATTCTTAATATTTACATCATTGGATTTACTCAATACAATATAATCCCTAGCAGTCTTTGTGTAGAGTCTAATCATATCATGAGTAGTTTTCAATGTTTGAAGTGAAGGCTTGATTGATTTTTCAATCACATAGCAAGCAACTCTTCTCACTTTTCATCATCATCCGAATAATACACATATTCAATATTCGAATAGCATTATCATAACATATTATTGAATAAGCCCATTAATAATCAAAAGTAACAAACCTCTCACAAGTTGAAATTTCATACTACTCTCATATTTTGAATTTCCCAACTTTTTCTTACTCTGCTCAACACACAAATTCCACAATTCATATCCTACAGTTTTGAGTAATTCACTTGGAGAAGCCTTTTGAAACTCTGGAGCGTGATCGATCATCTCTTCCAAGCCTTTAACATGTTGCTCTGCTTGGTTGATAGCCAGCATGGTTGGATTCTTCCAAACATTCTTCAACTCGAAACAAGTTTCTAATAGGAATCGTTAAAACAAAGCAGCCTTGTTATGAAAATAATCAAGCAAAATTACGTACTCTTTAATTGGTCAATTAGGGATGAAGACATTTTTTTTAAGGGTGTTTTTAGAGTTTCAACATTTTGGCGCCAAATTTTAAAGCCTTGGATGAATTTATAAACACATGCTTCTTAATAGTATATTGTAAACATAATATTAATTTTAAATTTTAAATTCTTAAAAAATGCAAATAAATACAACCACGAATGTATCACCCAACAATAATAATGATAAACGACAACAACAATTAATCGGAACCACCACAAATAAGCAAATTCGTTTGAATAGTTTTGGTAGAGAGGAAGCTGATCATCACCATCAGCAGCACAATAATTCGGAAGGAATTTCAATGGGAACCTTTTCATTAATTACATCCAATAGAAGATCAAATAGTAATTTATTGCAAAATAATAATAATAATAATCGTGATGATCAAAACAAATTGTTGCAAAATAATAATAATAATACAACAGCACCATCAATGATGGCAATGATAGAGGGAAATAATATATTCAAAATAACAAATCATTTTGTGGATAATGGATTGGAAAAACAATTTAAATTCAGTAGAAGTAAAATTAATTATTTGGAAAATAGTTTATTTGTTAGGGAGGAGGGAACAACCATTCCGATGGGAGAGGAAAATGTGACTCTCTATTTTTCTAATGTAAATACTAAGGAGCAAGTGCATGTTTCTGGAATTCGTCCTGAATATTTGAATGGATTGCATTGCATTCATAGATTTTACAAGAGTACGAATACTAATTTTTACTATGCTACTTGTAGGAGTGTATTGCTGATCATTGAAGCAGGTAGAGTGGTCTATTCCATTGATTTGAAGCCAGCAGATAATACAGATGGAAAGAATGCACACAAGTACGCTATCAATGATGTTAAAGTTCGAGAGGGAAATACTGAGAGTAATATCAATTTCTACTATTTTATTATTAGTACCAATTCTGGATTCAAGATTATCAAATGGGAGAGAATTCACAAGGATACTCATAAGGTAGTACTTGAATGTTCAAGAGATGGAAGAAAAGTAATGCAAACGAGTTTAATTAGAGAGCTATTATGTGTGTATGTATTTTAATTTGAAAACATTTTAAAATTATTGGATAATATTAAGAGCGTGGGAAGATGGGGTTTTGGTGTATAAAATTGCCTTTTCCAAAGGGAAAATCACACCAATTTCAAATTTATTACTTTGTGGAGGTTCTGTGACGTCTCTATTTTCCATTGAGAATACCATAGAAGCTGAAGGATGGATAATTGTGCAGGATGCTAGCTCTTTAATTTCGAACATGATTCCAAAGCAATCAAGGGAGATGGAAGAGGATTTGAAAACAGAACAAAAAGAGGATGATATAATTCTCATCAAACCAAAAACAACATCTTCCAATCCTTTGGTATTTTCAGAACTCCAACAAAAATTAGAACAAGAACATAATCTCTTCCAAGTTAGTCCCACCACTAATAATAATGGAACAATCTCGAGTCCAAGAATTGCATACCTCAAGATTGAGGAAAATTCTGTAACAATTCATTCTGAAAATATCATATTGAAAACTCATGCAGCAGACTTGTGTTACTGTGTACATGACAGGCTTCAGAGTCCTACTATTCATATTGTGGCTGCCAATAGATCGAATCCTCACATTGAATATGTACAATACAATTACAAGACTCAAACAAGCAAATATCAAATCATTGACTTACCCAAAGAACAACGAATTATTGGATTGGACATTGGACATGGAAATCCTTCTGTAGATAGTATTTTAATGCTGAGAGTCCTTTCAGGTGAGAAGGAAATTCCAAACGGGTTCTTTTTCAGCGCCTTACAAGCCAACCAACACTACAAGAATATGGTGTTCAGTAAATTCCTTAGAGAATTGGAAATGCCACCTGAAGATCCAAATCTCCAAACTCCAATCACTCCAAATATTGGACATTCACCAAGCGATTTATTCCCCACTTCAAACATGCAACAACAAATCGTGTTGAATACCATTCTTAGAGAATTAAAAGAAATGAAGAGCTCTATTGATTTCAAGCTTGACAAGATTACCCATGAATTATCTGGACTTGACAAGAGGGTTCATAATATTGAGAATATTCTTAGTCACTCAAACGTGAAGCATTAGATTTTGGAAAACCCATTTTGGCCTACCAATTACCATAACGCTCAACTTTCATACCAGCAAATGGCGATTCTGGAATAATCTCTAAAAAAATCAATTTGTTTTAAATGTTTGGATTTATTTTTGTAATTTACAAGTTGTTTGCTTTAGTGTATTGTTCCTCCAAGTAACTAATTCTAGAATTAAAATTCTCAACAAAATCATTGAATTTCTTCTTATCAGAGAAGCTTTCTTCCATCAAATAGGTGAGGAAATGTTTAGCTCTCACATAAAGCCCAATACATTCCATGGAACCAAGATATTCCTTGTGGGCTGCTTCCTTGGCAAGCTCGATAGCCATTTGATAAATTATATTATTTACATCAACTTCCTTTGTAATAATCTTATTTTGAACTGCTTCACCATGTGTGAAGAAATCAGTTAACCAATCACGAAGTAAGATGGTAAATGTTTGAGATCTGTCATTATTTTCAACATTTTCCTTCAATATTGTCAAACAATCTCTAATGAGAATGCAAGCTCTAACATACAATGCATAGGCTTCACTATACTTCAAGTTCTTTTCCATGACCAACCCTGTTTCTGAAATGAACCAAGCGAGCTTGGCCTTCTTTTCAATTTGGCCCAATAATGCACGACATTCCTCACCACAGGAAAGATTTGAAAAGTCAAAGATTACAGTTGGGTTTGTTCCAATAACTGAATCCAAACTATATTCCTTGGTCTTTTTAAAAGCCTCATCAGAAGGAATACGTTGATCCATGATAATGACAACATTTCCTCCGCCCAATGGTTGTGATGGCTTTGAGGTACCATCTTCACTTGGATTGGAAATGAAGAGCTTGTCAGCAACAATCTTTTCCAATGGTACTTCTTCAAGAATGTCCTCAGGTTTGACTTGCGCTGTAATTGGGAATTCTTTAACAGCCTCTACAACTGGTACAATTGGTTGTACAATCGGTGGCGGTGTTTGTTCTTGAACTACTACTGGTACAATATCAACCACTGGTGGTTCCACTACATTTGGATTAATTACAGGTTCTTGTGGTGTTGGCTCAACAACTGTTGGTGGCAAGATGTTGGTGTTCAATTCTTCACAGTCTCCAAATTCCTCTCTAAGAGCTATGAGATAGTAATGATTGTAGAATTGTACAAAGTTCATACGATATTCAGGTTCACATTGCAAGAGTCCCTTCAATAAATCAATAACTCCTTGAGAGAAGGATGAATTGGTAGCTGGATAACTTGGTGGACCCTTCTTGATTTGATTCAACAAGTCAAATTGATTGGAGGCCATGTAAGGTGGTCTAGCAAACAGCATTTCATAAATAATAGCACCCAGAGACCACAAATCAGCCTTGATATTATACTTTTGACCTGATAAGATTTCTGGACTGTTATTTCAAACGGCCGTAATAAATTTGATTTTTTCGAAATAAATTGTAAAAAATTGTTGTAAAGAAGCAATATTTCATCATCAAACTTACGCCATATAAAGAGGAGTACCACAGAGAGTTTGTGCCAAATCATTTGGACCAATTTCACGAGCAAAACCAAAATCAGCAATTTTCAAAAAGCCAAAATCTACATCCTTATAGGTCAAATCTTGCTTGTCCTTATTAATAATTTGGAAAGGTCTACTAAATAATAAATTGGCTGGTTTCAAATCTCTGTGAATCAAATTTTGCTCATGCATATGTTTCAAACCCTTTGACAAGTGTAGAATAAACTTCTTTACAATAGATTCCTTGATACCACCAAAAGGATTCATAACTTCCTTTGGAAGTTTACCCTTCTTTAAAAACTTGGCCAATTCACCTCCACTACACAATTCTAAAATCAAATAATAATTTCTCTTACTTCTATGTACTTCGTAGAGTTTGATCACATAGTCAGACTTGATACGTTTCATAACCGTAATTTCAGATTCTAAATTTTGAATTAAACGATCATGAAGTTTGTTTCTCTGTATAACTTTGATAGCAACCTTTTCCTTTGTATCTTGATTATAACCCTCGTAAACATCAGCATAGGCTCCCGAACCAATATGTTTTTCTTTTAATTGAATAAATCTACCCAACGACTTGACCATCACTCTTCTTGATGATGATGAAGAGGATGATCCAGTTGATGTTGCCTGTGCCAGATTTGTTGTTGTTGTACCCGCCGATGTAGGCGTTGTGGTTGTACCACCACTGGGTTTCTGTTGTTGTTGTTGCTGTGTCGTTGGTTGTTGTTGCATTTTATTAAAACGTGAAGGTTTCTAATTTTAGCTTCTAATTTGACAAAAAGAATTCTTTTTAGTAAATATTGGTTTGATTATTTTATTATTCATTGTCGTGATCGTCACCTTCAGCAATTGCAATATCACTTTCTTGTGGATCTTTGTGTGGATAGAGTGACGATTCATTGTCAGAGAAGATTTCAGAATGAGGATCTCTAAAGAATTCCTCAAATTGAATATTATTGTAATGACTGCTTCTGAATGTTTGAGCACCTCCTGCTGAGGAAAGATAGCAAGTATCCTCTGGATTACTGAGTGTCTGTACAGATTTTGGAAGGCATGTATGAATGATTTGTTGAACGAGAGGAATTCTACAACATCCACCAGACAGCACCAAATAATTGACACGATCTTTCAAAGTCTCATTGGTATTATTGAAAGGCCTAGAAAGGAAAGCATTCAATTGTTGTTGGAATGAATTGAAAATAGGTGAGCACACCTGTTCGAAAGTTTGTCTTGTTATCACCTCAATAGACTTTCCATTAATCAAGATGTCAACCTTGTCTTCAGTTGAGAGAACCTTTTTGGCTCTCTCACATTCCATCATTAAAAAGTGAGAATTTTCCTCTGCAATTTCAGGGTGTTGATCATAAAAATAGGTGTACAGCATGTCAGTAAAACTGAAACCGCCACCAAGTCCCTGAGTTTCCTTCTTGCCTTCAACACTTGATGCAAAAAGATCGAACTCATTCCAATGCTCCTTCTTGGACATGGCAAAGAATGGTTCTCCAGTTGGCCAATCAATAGTCAGTACACATTCGTTAGTTTTCACCAAATGGGAAAATGCTTGAGGAATATTATGACATGGATCTTCCACCCAACATATTGGTTTCAAACCAGCAGATTTGGCGCATTGAAGAAGCAGCTCTTGGTTGACTTCAGCAGGAGACATCAAGAGAACATGCTCTCCTTCCAAGAATTTCAAATTATCGTTTGATCCCAAATTAACTTCCTCCTCAATGAATTGCCTCACAAGTGATTCTTTCAAAGCGGTGAATATCTCAATCATTCTTTCCTTACTTTCAAAAACATTCTCCTGCTCTCCATCACTGGTAAATCCAATATTGATTGAGCCTATTGGCTTAGTTTGTGTAGATGAGAGAGATATGGAAGCTCTCCAACTAGTATAACCACAGTCTATTGCCCACATTGCATGTTTGAATTGGCCCTTCATTAGATTTTCTCTAACAGCCTCACTTCTCTTCTCTGCTATAGCCCAAGATATAACAGGTTTTAAACCTCCAATTTCATGATCAAAATCAATTCCCATAAATCCGGAAACATAGTACAACTCTTTTAAGGATGGATGATTTTCAACATTGACCTTTGCAATTGCTAGAGGGCAAGGAAAGCAATCCTCATTAAAAGATGGTTTCCATCTGAATGTTTTCTGCATCTTTAAAGCGGCTAGTTCTATTGAAGATTGAGGAGAATTCTCGCCTTCTTCTTCTTCAAATTCACAATCCTCAAAACCATGATCCTCAAAATCGTCCACATATTTATCAACATTAGGGAATCTCTCTTCCATCTCCATAAATGATTGCATTTGGTTTGAAATATTTCCATCCTTATCGTATGGGAAAAAATAGTTGATCCAACCAGTAATAAAATTCTCTCCACTACTACTGTCAAACCTTGCCACTCCATTCCAGAACAATTTCAATTCGTCTGTCAGTGTATCCTTTTGGGCTGTTTCAATTATTCTATCAATTATGAGAGCCAATACCTTTCTCCACCATCCCATACCAAAATCATCCAATCTATTGACTTTCTGTCTCATCAATGTCCAGTCTTGCAGAGTTCCCAATATTGTCACACAAGGAATTCCACACATAAAATCATTGGTATATGTAAAGTAATCCTTAAAGGCCTCCATGAGTAAAATCTTTGATGCAACCTTTTCCACTGAAGTTGATGTGGAAAAGTTATGATCCAAAAATCCATCCAAATCCAACTTTTCGCTTGTTGTACATGTTTGAACAATTTGTTGATGAATATCTTCAATTACTGCACTCCAATTTGTTGATTGTGTTTCTTCGTTGTAATGTGTAGGCATTTCCACTCTCATTTCCTTCTTTTTAATATCAACTTGCTGCAAAATTTCAGGATGAAGATGCAAATGTCTAACCAAGGATTGAGAAATCATCATCCAAATATGATCTGGAATTATTATCAGTGGATAATGTTCGCTATATGCCGTACAATAGCATGACACTACAGGATGAGGTTTTGATACTATATTCTTCAATACCTTAACATGAGAAGGTGTATGCAAAACATTGTACTGAATCTGAATAGGATCCTTCTCAAAATCATACCTCTTTACTCCTCTTTTAATGGTATTCATAAAATAGTCATTTAAGAATACTCTTTCCGACTCCTTATTATGAACCATTCCGAGAGTGTATTCCTCTGTTTCGTGATGATTACTCTCCATACTGTGATGACTACAAAAACCATCCAGAGAGCAACTACCTGCATTAATGTTTGCTTGAGCCTGTTCTAGTAGGATTTGATAATTATCCACCAATTCTCTTCTGCATAACATTCCAACTCCTTCTTGGATACCATGATTTGATGAAGCCATATTTTGATAATGATGTTTGCTCGTTCTGTTACGATTCTATGACCGTGCGGAAGGTAATAATACAATATGAGCATTTTTCTTATGTTTGTTTTGGCGCCAGAACACCTCAACAACCAACACCAAACTCAAAATTGAATTTTTTAAGAAGTTCTCAACAGCCATGCGGAGAATTGTCGGAGAGAGCCAAGTATTACAATATATTAAGTAGACGCTATAATAACAAGAAAATGCTCAAACAAGGCCAGTTATTCGAGTCGCTTTCTCTCTTCTGATGGCTGCTACAAGAAAAAATACACATGCAAAGAGTAAGTTAAATCCAGCCAAAGCCGTCTGCACACAAAAGAAAGCCAATGTTGTTAGAGAATTAAGTAAATGTAAATAATGCATTCCTTTTTGAAAATCCAGACATTGATACTTACACAAAACAAAAGGCACACTGAAATTCATTCCTATTCATTCTTGATAGGAAAAAACAGACTCTCTCGGTCCAATATTTCGGATTCAATACATTGTCCACAGTTTCCTTCGTTTCCTTATTGAATTCACTAACAAAACACCAAACATAGCAGAGAAAGGAAAGGAAGAGACAATAAGCACCAGGAATCACTGTAGTCCAAATAGGTTCCTTCGCTGGCTTCATTATCACAGCTATGAATCCACACATGAATAGGGTATAGATGGATCCTATTTGTAAATTCTTTGCTACTGAAGCAAATTCCAAATGAATTAAAGTTGGATCCTCTTTTAATTGATTTATACTTGTTGGTTTTAGATTTCTGCTGTTGTTGCTGTGTAGATTTGGATGATGACGGTAGTAATTGTGAGGAAGTAACCTTAGAAGTATCAATGATGATTTGATCTGGTGTTGTGATCACTATATTGGATGAAATTTGATTCGATGTTATTGTTGCCGATGATGATGAACTATTATTGTTATCTTGACTTGTAGTAAGGCACTGTTGTTGAGACATTGTTTTTTGAAAGCCCCACATGATATCATTTACAGTATTCGATAATAAAGGGATGCTTCTACTTTTTCAATAAGAAGGTGAACAAGTTCTCAATGACAAAGAAAGTGGCCACAAGAAGTGATTGATGAAAATTTAATGTAGCTAAATTATAGAGTCTTGAATGTTTTCACATATAATGAAAGATCATCCTTCTCAAATTGACCATCTTTCAGTTCTTGAAGGGCTGTTCTTAATCTATTGGCGGCTAATTTACAGGCATTCTCAGAAACATTGGCATAACTAATTCTGAATCCTCCAACTCTTCCAAAACATGATCCTGGCAATACGGCAACCTTGTGCTTTCTTACCATCCACTCAATCACTTGGAATTCCTTTTCAATACTCAACTGATTATCCGAATGATTTGCAAAATTTGGTAGAGTTGCCCAAAAGTAAATAGCACCTTCTGGAATTTTCTCCAGATTGCACAAATCATGAATAGCATTCCAAATGACTCTTCTATTTTCCTTGAGAGTGTTAATTCTATCCATGGCCCAAATCTTTCCAAACTCTTCATCCATCTCAGTAACACTGAGAGCAAGTTGTTGGGATGGGAGTGGGGAGGAAATTACAATTGTGTCTTGGATCTTATTGAGATGGAGTCCAAGAGTGGTATTGGTGGCTGGATATGTCAAATAGCCAATTCTCCAACCTGGCATGGCAAAACATTTTGAAAAACTGTACAAGTGAATGATATGATCTCCTTGTGGACTAAAATGAATTGCATTCGATGATTGCATATCATTATAAATAAACCATTCATAAGTTTCATCCATTATCAACCAAATGCCATATTCTTTACATAATTGACTAATCACTTCCAATTGGTTTTTAGTATAGACAGCGCCAGTTGGATTGCATGGAGTATTGACAACAACCATTCTCAATTTGTTGGATGGATTCTGAACTGTTTTTTTAAAGAACTCTGTGAAACGTTCCATATCATCTCCACTTCCAGGTTGATAACCATCCTCCTCTCTACAATCAAAAACAATTGGTCTTACTCCAAACATTTGCAAGGCCATATAATGATTGAAATAGTATGGTCCAAATACCATACACTCATCTCCAACATCACACAACGATAGGACAACACTTGTGAAGGCCTGATTACATCCACTCGTTAAAACCACTTCCACTCCATCAATTCCATTCATCTTTTTCAACTTTTCTTTCAATTTATCTCTGACTAGTTTCCTTCCAAAATCATGCTCACAATAATTATGAATGAAAGAGAAGGGATCACTCGGATTATAACTCTTCTCCAATTGATTACTAATCAGAGATTCCATCACTTGTTGAGGAGGCTTATAATAGACCATTCCTTGGCACAAACTTGTAACCATTTGCTGCTGATCGGAAGAGGCAGTATTATTCACAACCACTGAATTTTCTTCATAAATAATTTGTCCAATTTTGTTGATCATTGGCATGTCGGTTTCAATCAATCGGTTAGAAACAATCAATCTTTCTCTTCTTCCATCCAAAATATTTGATTCTGTTGATGATGAGTTGTTGCTTGTTAGTTGTTGACTCATTTTTTTATATTTGGAATATTGAAATTAAACTTTGGGCAAAATTGTAAAACATTGAAAGAGGCTGGATTGGATAGGTTGACTCCTCAAACTCCTTATTTACTCCCATCTATCATTAAGTTGTTTATTAATGTTGGGTTGACTTGTTATAGAGCTGCCAACTGTGAATTAAAGACTACAGAGTTACAATTTCATATACACTAGATTTTCAAAGAACCTTCTTCTTATCATCTCTCTCATTACAATTAATATCCAAAAAAGTAGCCCAAAAATTATGAACAACATACTAAAATGTCTAAATTCAATGAATGCCCAATATAATCACTCATTATTTCACATTTTTTCACCATCTCCACATACTCCTTCCTAACCACTCTCCTCATCACACAATTATCAAATATTCACCAATTACTTTCCATTGCAATTTTCATAATTAAAATCAAATCGTTGAAGATATGATGACTCATCTCTATGTTGTTGAAAATTCAGAACTCCGCTCAATAAGTTCTGAATGTTTTTTCACCGCAAAAGGTTTTTATTTTTTTTTGAATTTAAAAAAAAAATGGCTAAATTGTTCGCCTTTGCCGCAGTCTTGATGATGCTCTTGGCTGCTTGCGTCGTCTCTGCCCAACAATCAACATCATTGAAGAATGGTGTCTACACAACTGTTCACTTGGTTGCTAATACTCCAGAATATCTTGATATTAACTTGAGAAATAATCACAAGGGTGTTACCACTTTTGTTACCACCTATGGTTGTGATGCTATTGTTACTTTGTATGCTTCTACCAAGCCTCAACCAAGCGCTTCTAACAACCAATGGGCTCTCAATGTTAACATTAGTAGCTCTGCTTTCTTGGATATTGAACAAAGACAATTGAATAATGTTGATCAACTCTACTATGCCTTGTCTACTGCTGTTACTAGTCCATGTTCTGCTTTCTTTGTCTCCCATGTCAAGCACTCTTTGAATTTGATCCAATTGGAAGATTCTATTCCACAATTCGGTGCTTTCCAACCAAACTCTCAAGTCCCAGCCTTGTATCACTTCCTTGAATATGATCTCGGTGAAGCTGATTCTCGTTTGGACTCATTGATGGTTTTGGTTACCAATCATCACACTAGAAAGACTGGTGATGAATCTACTTACAATGTCTTTGTTTCTAACACCAACTCTAGACCAATTGAAGGAAAGGCTCAATGGTCTGGTATTTCTACTTCTAATGGTGACTCTGCCCTCGTTATTAACAAGCAAGATCCAAAGTTTGTTAACGGTGGTAAATACTGGATTGGTAAGTTGTTTTGATCATTTATTTATTTAATAATAATTTCACATCTTTATTTCACATGACAATACAACAAATTTCACACACAAACGAATCATCAACACACTTCACATCACTCTTCGGCAATTCATGTTATTGATCATCATCAAATAATTTAAAAATTATTTTATTCACTTCCAACAAACAACAGGTATTGAATTCAAGCCAAGCGGTCCATTCGCCAAGAGAGAAGACTCCCATTACTCTGTTGTTGTTCATCCAAACTTTGCTGCTCAAAGATCTGGATTTGACAAGCCAGTTATTTTGCTCCAAAAGGAATCCCAATTCGGTTTTGTTCCACAAGGAAGCTTCATTTACTTTGCTCTCTATGTTGACAAGTCAGTTGCTGGTAAAGTCCTCAATGTTGATGCCAAGACTGAATATGGTGACATTTTGATGTATGCTTCTACCAAGACTACTAGACCAGACAGAAACAATTATGAATTCAGAGGTGGAAAGAGAGTTGAATTCAGATATGAACAACCAACCTTTGTTTACGTTGCTGTTGAAGCTTTGCCACATGCTAGTGGCTTTGCAGCATTTGAAGCTGTCTTCAATCGTCTTTAAATTGGTATTATTAAATATTTAATTTCTATTAATTTTTGTAAATTATTTTATAATTCAGCAATAATTTTTATTGTTTACAAAATGAATTTATTCATCTTTTAACTTTTTCCTTTCTCTTTCTTCTATGTCTTGAATATCATTCTCTTCTTCATTGTCTTCTTCCTCACAATCTCCATAAATTAGTCTTTTTCTCTTAGGTCTCTCTATATCGAATACTTCACTTCTCTTTCCCCAGTAATCAATCCAAGCCTCCCAATACGTGTCAGATTCATCCTTAGCTAATTTAGCAATTTTCCTTATTCTTTTTAAATGATTGGGCAGCTTGTTAAAAACTGTGGAATTGTTTTGTAAAGCTGTAATTGCTATTTCTTCATCGAGTGTAGTGGCATATTTGAGAGCTAATCCATTTTGCGACACAGCTTGCAAAACAATTTCTCTATCATTTTTCAGTTCATCTGAGGCATTCAAAAGGCAAAGACCACATATCTTTACACATTCCATAACGATATCTCTATTGTTTCTTGCTTGTTCTGAAGCAAGTTCCAGAGCATGATAATCCAAACTCACAACACGAAGAATAACCTCCATGTCAGAGCGAAGAGCTTCACTAGCATACTGCAAAGAGATTGGCATATTTGAAACAGCAACCATTACAACTTCCTTATCATTCTGTAGCCTATCCGAGGCGTATTCGAGAGCAAGACCATTATTAGAAACAGCAAGTAATACTATTGATTTGTCATCTTGTAAATCTTCATCCAGATAACCTAATGATAATCCATTATTTGAAAGGGCAGCAGTGATAATCTCCTTATTCCTTCTCAACTCTTGGGATGTAATTCCTATTGCATCTCCATAATTCTGTACAGCTTCAAGAATAATTTCATAATCCTCATCGAAATCCATATCTATATAATCCAAAACCTCACCACTTATTTTCACACACTCCAAAATAAAGTCTCTATTATAAATCAATGCCTCTGTTCCATATAATATCGAGTAGGCATCTTGTTGAACAGCAGCCAAAACTATTTCCTTGTCGTTAGCAAATTCAGGTAGTACACCTAAAACTTCTCCACAATTTGTGACAGCAACTAGTGCCATTTCCCTATCAGTCGTATAAAAGTAATCATAAATAATATAACCAGAATATTTCAACAATTCAGTGAATTGTTCTTTTGTGAAAAATCCTTGTCCAATGTCCTCATCAAGCACATCGTTATAGCTCTTCAATCCTTCCCTTACAATCTCAAATATTTCATCCATACTCCTTCTCAGGTTCCAAAATAAATGTGGTAGAGCTTCTGGATATTGTGAAAATCCCTCTTTCAAAACATCCAATGATAAAGGTTCACAAAGTAACTCATCATCAATTTCTTCAAGGGCAGCTCCATAGCATTTAATCACATACTCAATAACTTCCTTATCTTCTGTCTGAAATTCTCTACAGAAATCATAAGGAGAGTCAATCAGACCAACTGTGGCAACTTGTTTTGGAGCAAGTATTCCATAAAGTTGGTCAGAAACCAATATATTTCCATTAGTGGAAGCAGCCAAGATTTTTTCTTCATCTGAAAGAGAAGACCAAACATTACCAAACGAAGCTATCAAACCATCCTCCTCTATGGCCTTTCTCAAAATTTCTTTTGAAATTAAACGTTGTGGGTCATCTGCCAACATAAACCGAATCGACATTCCATTGGATTTTACAGCTTCTGCCACCAATTCATCATCCACAACACTCTCACAACTATTGCACTGAAATGTTCCAGTGTAGTATTGAAGAGCAAGTCCGTCTGCTTTCACTGCTCGCATCATCAATTCTCTATCGCTAGTAATTCTCCTATCCTCGATTTCCTCTAGAATGGCACACGGTTGAAATTCTACCGAGTAGTAAACATCAAGATAACTATTCAGAAATTTTGTTCGTTTTTCTTGTTTGTTGTGCATTCGTTTTTGAAGGAGTAAGAAGAGGCTGGATGATCTTTCTAAATTTTCCTCAACATGTTGATGATAATTTCCGACCATCTGATGATGATCGTGCTCGATATTTAGCGGAGGAATATAAAGGTCAATCAAGTGAAGAATAACTGGTTGGTTGTACAGCATTTTTTTTAAATGAAATTTTTACAAGATTTCACATCCTTCTTTGAAATTTTCTGGATATCCATAAGGGCGACTCCGTGATGAGTTAACGTTTTTAAGATTGAAAAAAGGAGGGAAACTGGTGAAACGATTCTGAGAGAATAGTGGAGAGTTTCAGACAATAAATTATAGAGCAATGCTGAAAAATCGGAGATTTTATATCTTAATGCTCACATATTTCATCATGTTCAGGGACTGGTAACAGTTTCCTTCGAGGAGAGAAGTGAGAGTGATGTGAGTGGATTGAGTGATGACTTGCAGTTTCCAACTGGTCGTGATGTTGCACCGCTGGATCGAGAGCTGCCTGGTTACTGAAGAAACTAGTGATCGAAGCACTGACACTGTATCTATTAGGATTGTTTTTGAAACGTAAAACATCTATTCTTGGTGAGGACATTAACGTAGATTGAGGAGAAGCTTGGTTTGGTGAACCAGTAAGCAAAGTTGGTGGTCTGAGACTGTCATTGTTTTGTTCACTAACACTGTTATAACTAAAATTACTGTAATTGCTGTTAACACTTTGGGATCTTACTCTTCTTGAGCCTGCAATTGGTGCAACAGCTAAACGCCCATCTTCTATTGCCATTTCCTGTTGAGGGTGAGAGTCAGTCTCTGAATGAATATCTTGACTTGCGTTCGAAATCAAATCAGTGAACTTAGGACCTCCTTGATTTGCTTGATTTACAGCCATTTCAATATCTGATCTATCAATAGTAACTTCAAGAGAAAGCGGATCTTGGTGATAAATCTTGTTGAGAAGATATGTTGTCATCAATCCTTTACCTTTAGCAAAAACATCTCGCCTTTCCTCGAATTCATATTTATGATTGAGTCTTGAAAATGTCTCCTTGGTTACTTGAATTCTTCCTGGATGGCAAGTGGACTCCATTCTACTTGCAACATTGATAACATCTCCCCAAACCTTAATTTCATTAAGAACAATTACAGACACAATAACAACTTACATCATACGCGAATTTGAGTGTGCCAATTACACCTGCAACTAAACCTCCAGAATGAATACCAACTTTTACATTCAACTTTCTTCCAAATTCCATATTGTAGTGGTGCATAATGCTGAAAATGTCCATGGCAAAGCCAAGTACCTCTTCAACATGGTCAGTTGATGGTTGACCATGGGTTGGAAGGCCACCAACACAAAAATATTTTTCACCAATAGTTTTAATCTTTTCCAAATTATATCTTGGAATAAGGGAATCATAACCATTGATAATCATGTTCAACATTTGAACCACATCGGTGGCACTCATTTGAGCAGCTACGAGATTGAAATCAACAATGTCACTAAACAAGCAAGTGCAATCCTCAATCTTGTCTGCAATGAACGTTTCACCCGACTGTAAACGATGAGCGACACTTTCTGGTAAAATATTTAGTAAAAGAGCTTCAGACTTTTTCTTTTCTTCAGCGAGTTCAATATCTCTCTTTTTTTCATTTGTTTGATCCTTAATAAAACAAGTGATGACCTTCTTGTCATCACCAAGAATGGCTACTGAAATATTAATCACTGCTGCGAATTGTGTCTTGTTTTTTCTAAGTCCAATAAGAGGAATGGTCTCACCCTTGGAAGAGGTTGATGAAATTGCATTAGAAACTACAGAGTCAACCTTTGATCTAGTTTCTGATGAGAAAAGATCAGAGAGCTGAGTACCAATGACCTCATCTGCTCTGTAGCCAAACATTCTTTGTGCAGACTCGTTGAAAATATTAATATTACCATAAGTTGAACAAATGACTGCTCCCTCTACAGCTGCCTCAAGAATAGCTTTTTCTTTTGAGGCATTATCATTAGATTTCTTTGAGTCTCTATCGTTTCCAACGGAGAGTGAATAATTAATGACATAGGCATGTAAAACAGAGTTGGAATCGAGAATTTCCCAGGGTAAGTGATTGAGCATTGTTCTGATTTGATGCACTTCGTTTGAAAATCCGTTCATCGCACTGTAAATGATGTAAACAAAGAATAGTAGCAGAATGGAGGATACGGGAGCGAAAACAGAAGTTAAAATATTCGTTTTGGTTGTGAAATAGCTGACATAGCTCGCAATAACACCGTCTGTCTTTGAATCTGTAGCTATTGCTGCATTGAAAATAACAGAATACTGATCCAAAAGAGATTGTATGGAGTAAATCTGTTGATAAATGTTGTCGTTAACTTTTTCTGCATTTTGGAATATTAAAACCAAATCATCAAGCGAATAACAAGCAAAATCGTTTGCTGTACAATTCTTTTGTTCTGAAACTGATTTATCCACTTCTGTTAAAAGACCAGTAATTGGATGAAACCCATTAGATTCATCACCATATCTGAAGGAATTCCATGAAACAAACAAATCAGATATATGTTGCTTAATTTCACCATGAAATTGATCCCTAGAGACTCCAAGTTCTGCGTAATCAGTCATCAGTAATTCCAAGATCTTGAACTTTGTTCTTTGTAGGGTTTGCAGGAAGGTATTTCCTGTCTTGACTTTCTGCATAACAAACATACCATCCTCAATAAAGGATACACTTTCATACACAATCAAAGCAGCTCCTAAACAGGTTAAAAATAAACTCAAAACTACCATTACTAACATGACCTTCTTTGGAGTGACAAAATGTTCTTTAGGGGTTATAATCTTATTGCTGTTGGTTTCAAGTTTATGGATTGCTTTCAAACTCTCTTCTTTTGGAATCTTTTTGAAAATATTCAATGTCTTGTCAAGAATAGTTGAATGCCTAACAATTACAATAATATACACAACTACATATAACGCAAAAACAAAAGCCAATGAAGATATAACAACAATGAAGACAATTCTGAAGGAATAAATTTGACTCTCAGAATCTGCTATCAATTTAGAGCAAAATTTCTCAAACGATTGAGTAAAATCAAGTCGGTTATTCCCTTGAGTTTGTTATAAACAATAGTTCAGTAAAACTTACAAATTAGAAGGAAATCAAAACTGTCACGGGTAACATTGTAATGATCTATTCCATGGTCGAAGTACTTTTGAGATGTTGACTGAAATACTGATACTAAATCAGCAACAGAAGCATTCTTGGAAGAGTACAGAAGGGGCTCGGAATAGTTAATTTGCATGATTGGTACTAAAATATTTGAGCTGAGCTTGACAAAGTGTTCCATCATTGTTTCAGTGAAAATGGAATCCTTAAGGAATGTTTCTACAACCTCAAGCTTATCAAGTGCTTCAGTTAATCTTTCTTTATGGTTGGTCATGAAGGAATCATATGTTTTGTTGGATGATGTTCTCATCATTGACTGAATTCTTCTAATATCGGACAACACAAGATAAGGTACTAATATCATTAGAATTTACAATAAAAACACAAACTTACACGAAGATATTGAGCAAGATTTCTCAACGAGAGTAATATTCTTGCTGCTGGTTTGAGAAATGACTAAACCCAATACTAACACCACTATTATAAAGGTGATTCCAACAAATCCAAGAGATGCAATGAAAATATAAAGAAATTGGTGCTCCTCCTTCTTATTGACAGCGCTCCTAAAAACATTTTGTTGTGCACCTTCTCTATCTTCATTACTAACAGATTCAAAATTCATAGCATTCAGATCTTCTTGTGATCCTCCTCTACTAAGGGAAATTTTCAGATCAGATTCATAAATTGACCTCTTAGGACCAATACTTCCAGTGATACTAGGTCTTTTACTAGCCAAATTTCGAGAAGCCTTTTTAAAGTTTTCCTCTTCTATAATACTAGCCTCCTCCAAAAGTTCAGCAGCTGCCATGTTATCAAAAAGGAAATCTTCAAGGAAGGCAGCATATGCTCGCAGTACAGTCTGAAGACACTTATAAAAATCACACAAAATAACAACATACCACATCAGTAGCATAATTTGATAGCAAATTGCTGAAAATAATGGAACATTCTTCACTCAATTCTTGTATTTCTTTGACAATGTTATAAAGCTTTTCGTCATTTGTTTGTTCCATGGTGACATTTTTCCAAAAGAGAACTTGTAGCTCCCTTGAAAGTTCCAACTTTTTTTTTACACTCGACATAATGTGATCCAATTGAAAATTGTTTCTCCCCATTGATGAAGCCTTTTCGACTTCTCTCACTCTGAGAAAGATTATGAATCTCAAAAAAAAGTTATCACCTTTCTTTTGAGATTTTTGTACCAATGTTAAGGCAAGAGTTACTGAACTAGTAGTGAGAATAAACTTGATGAATAATGCGCAAGTTATCATACTTGTGGCATTAATTTCTAATCTTTGTGACATGGCTAACTTGGTAAATGAATCTGCAAGGTCTATATCAGCTTCTTTTCCTTTCATTGCATATCTGACAAATATATTGACAAAATAATGGTCGGAATCTGTCAAGGTATTAAATGATCTCTTTTGGACACATTCTTGAAGAATTTTTCTTCCTTTATGCTGCATGTACCTTGTGTAAATGTCGGTCACCACTAAACCAATAGAAAAAAGAACAGCACTTCCTCCCACAAGAGCACCAACTAGTCCAAGACCGAGTCCCCATTCATTTGTTTGATTTACCAGAGCTGTGGCGATTGATACACCTCCAATAGCTAATCTTGCAAATCCCACTCCACCATAAACAACATTAGTTCCTCTTCGAATGAAAGGTTGCATCCAAAATAGCACGGCAAGAAACAATACTGCAAAGGCCAAATAAATAATAGGTCTAACGAAAATTATTGAAGCAGGAATGACTTGGGAAACAATTAGATAAATTTGATTAGATGCCATAATGATTATTATAATGTAAGGGTTGTCTAACACAAATAAATCCCTTGTCTTGATGTTAATGTTAATAAAGATTGCTATCGAACAGGCAACCAAGACAGTTTGAATAATGAGAAAGATTACTGACAAGACTGCAAATGCGCCATTCAATCCAGACCAACATCCTACTGTTGGAAAGTTGACAAGAACATAGGTGGGAGTTTCATTTAAGGGCACAGTTGCGGAATAGTCACACTCCCAAAACCCCAACATTAAACCATAGGTTGTTGGTATGGCCATGAAAAAGATTATTGCAAACATTACCCTTGCAGCTGTTTTGATCTTATCCCAGTATCTACTTCCGACTTGTTGGGCCTTAAATGTCATATAAATGACAATGCATACTGCTATTTGCGTGAGGAAGACAATAATTGCTAAGGCAATAAATGCTTCATAATTCATAAACTGAAATCCATAACTCCGACAAATGGCTATTATACTAACAATCCAAGTACCATACAATCCCCAATTTAAATCTATCGGTGATCCTATACTAAGAGATTGAAATATAATCAAAATATGAATGAAAAATGATAAGGCTCCATGCATTGGAACTTCGGGCCTTAGTGAGTAAATAAAAGTAAAGATGGCATGTTCAAATTTTTGCATTACTGATGAATTTGTTACTGGATCGGAAGGGTTTGACTTGGTGCTTTTCGACAAGGAGGATTGATTGTCATCCTTATCGAAGAGTGATGCTTCTGGGTCTTGAATACTGTTTCTTGAGGCAGATTTTGGAAGTCGTCCTGCTAGAGATGGATCCAGAGAACCTCTCCTTAATGCTCTGACAGAATTGGGAGAGGGTGGAGGCATCGTTGGTCCAGTACGAGGGCCAAGATTATAATTCATCATTTCAATGCTCCTTCTCTCTGAGTTGTTCATTGTGTTCTACTAGGCTCGGATGATGTTGAAATAAGTGGTAATAATAATTGTTTAAAATTACTATAAAAACAACAAGTCTATTTTGTAATATTCACAATGGAAGGCACCTAAGCTTTGAAAACAAAATGGTGGTTTTCCAATATTCTTGATGTTGAACTTCCTATCCGTGTTGTGTGATAAAAGTTGAAACTTTGCTTTAAGGCTTTCGTTGATGAAGGAACACCACCTGTCGAGTTACTTTTTTGAAGAAGAAAAACCAACAAGCGTAAGAAAAAAACCGCGCCAAAAACGTTCGAGAGAAACTCTGTTATGTAGCCTTATTGGTACTTGTTGTGGTTTTTTAAGGTCTTGTGAACCTTTTGGTATAAAATTTGAAAAAAAGTCCAAACTTTCACAATCCATTCAATAAACTGTAGACTTGATCTTTATACTAGATTTGCACAGAACATATCATGATAAAAATCAGAGCCATTCCAGCCACCATAAAGATAGAGTTTTTGGTTTAGGATGAAAAGGCATTGGTTCTCTCGTTTGTTTGGAGGGTTAGTTTGCTTTATCATTGACCATTCATACGTTGGGAGATTGAAACGAAAACATTCATTGGATCTCTCAGTTCCAGCTGCCAAGTTTAATACTATAATTTTGCAATAATAACAACTTACTAAATCCTCCCCACAAATAGACACAATTGTTGGAATCATCAAGAACACATGAGTGTCTACCTCTCTTTGTTGGAATAGTTCCTTTATAAGTTAAGGGCTTCCAAGTTCTTGATGGAATATCAAATAATAGAGTGTCATTGTATCTTCCACATCCTAAACCACATGAGGTCAATAGATTTTGATTCTTGTTAAATACTATTAAACCTCCATAGGAACTTCTTGGCAGTGGAGCATTCACTTGAATTACTTCTTCCCATTCTCTCTGGTTAAAACCACAATTCAAACATGTTATGATTATCGAATATTAATTAATCATACCTTTTCCAAATGAAATCTGTACATGTCACCGAACTTTTTAGCTCCAATTCCTGCATAAATAATCATATGTTTTCCAATGATTGCACAGTGATGAGCACTTCTTGCAGGAGGAACTGAATTATTTGCATATTTTACTTCTTTCCACTTGTCATCCTCAATACAATACTCATGCATATCATTTGTCTTTCCCTCACTCGTCCATCCTCCAAATATTATCAATTTATGCTTGTTTCCAGTTATGTAGCAACACATTGAACTTTTACACCTCTTTGATGGTGCATTTTCAAGAGAGGCTTTTTTCCATTCATTTGTATTGACATTGAAAATATATAATTCATTATATCGCCTCAATCCCAACCCTCCGAAAAAAGCCACTCTCTCATGATCGACACAACAATGAGCAATACCCCCTCCCGATGGTAAATTCTCTGTATCGGAGCAGGTATTTGTAATAGATTGCCAAACTAAATTTGAAGGAGAATTTGTGTTGTCCTCAATATTATGCTTATTACAACTCATTTTTTATTTATCTAATTGCAAAGATTGGATGATAAACTCATATTTGATGAAAGAGATAAAGATTTAAGGGTAGAACAGTTCTCTATATTAAATAACCGACCAACTGAATTCAATCAATACAATGAAATGCAAATAGTATTGCCTTCTTGCTTTTCATAATTAAATAATAGCCAAGACAGAGTTCATCTTTGCGAATTGTAATGTATTGACAAACGAATGTATACAACCATAAATCTCAATAATGCATTTCTCTTTCAACAACCTTTCGGATATGCCATTCCCAATCCAAGTCAACCTTTCCTCTTTCCATATAACAAAATTTTGATTTCCACTGATATCTTCAGTATTTACATTGCCAATCTCCGCCAAAATACTTCCATCTACAGTATTTTCAAATCAAAAAAAAAGGCGCAACGTTGTATTGAGGCATTGTCTGCTGCTACGTTCATCGCGATCGTGCTTTTATTCCCAATTACGACAGTCAGTATATTGAAGAGTTTTAAACTGGTTGTCAAGTCACGATATCGAATTCATTGTTTGGTAATAGAGTGTCTATTAGTGAAGATTATAACAAGTTTTTTGAAGCAATTGAATTTCCGTATTGGGAATATAAAAACTTTTGTGGATTGAATTGACTGCATACAACTTGAGGATTCTTTGAACTGTCAATATTGTGTTGAAATTTGTTCGAATCATCCTCAACCAATATAACATACTGAAAAAAAAGGTATGCCATTGTTCTATTCTGAATCGTCATCATACAACCTATTCGAAAGACCTCTTAACATGCCTCTGAGAAGCAATTTTTCAGAAGCAGACCAGTCTGTCGCTTCATCCATTGGAACATTCATCAAAAACAAAAGCAATACTAGTAATATTGTAAATAATCAGTACAGTGTCAATTCATTGAATTTCGACAATGCAACTCCAGGTCAAGATTCCACTAATGATAATACCTTTCTTCCTCAAGAGTCAACTCAAACAAGGGAACAAGATAGATCAAGACGATTTTCCAAACGATATTCCCAATCATTATCTGCAAGAGCTTCTATAAACTTGGATGCTTGGGAAAATTATTTAGATCAGGCAGCTCTCATTGTTGGAGATGCATTAAGATCAAATCCCTCATCGAAAGGAAGCACTCCTTGTGGCTCTCCAGCATCACCAGCTATCACAACCAATGTAAAGAAGAATACTGACACAAGCGAGGTCAATTATATTTTTGTAAAATCTTCCCCTAAGAAAGAGCAAGACAATGAGTCAGAATTTATGACTAACGTGTCTGGAATAAGTATTAGATCTGCTCCATCACCAACTGAAACGAATGATGGTACATTCTCGAGTGTATTCTCAACGCCAAAGAGTTTGAAACGATTGAGTAATGGAGCCACTGGACTTTTGAAAAACAAACTGGATTTGTTTGTTTCGAAAGGATCAACGTTTGCTGATGATGATTTCTACCTTGGTAGCAAGTACACAAGATCAAAATCGGTCAGTTCTCTCAAATCAAAGAGTCATTCTGCTCCAGAACTTGAAAGCCAAGCATTCGACGAGTTGATTGAGGAGCCGACAAAGAGTTCAACCTCAGACTTTGATGAAACCACTAAAATAATCAATAACTTTAACAATATCGAAACCCTCATTGATGATATGGATGGTAGAAAATTGGTCAGAGAATTCATGAAGAAGAGATGTAATGAAGAATTGCTTCTCTATCTGGAAGTAGTTAGGACCTTTAAGAAAATTAACGCAGCACAATGCAAACAGAGTTCCAATCCAACAGAGAGCAACACTGATGGAACACCTGTTGAATCACCTAGAGTTACTAATCTTATCTCTGCTACCAATGCAACAAGTCTATCTTGTGAATTTTTGAAAATGAAAGAATTCCAACTCGTTCACATTCAGTTCATCTCCATAGACAGCACTCATTGCATCAATGTTGATCACACAATAAGGGATAAATTTTCCCAGCTCTACAAGGAGCTCATTTCACAAGAATTTAATGAAAAGACAGCGCAATCAATGTATGAAAAATTTTCAGAGTGTCTTGATCAACTCTACATTACCATTTCTCTCCAATTTAAAAACGAAATTTTCCCTCAATTCAAACGCACAGATGATTACAGAGACTTGCTCCTACAGAAAGTGATTGAAAAGCATGATGCGGAAGCATTCTGCCCAGAAAATTCCTCAATAGAATCACTGCTTTCCAAGATTGACATGAAAGAATGTTGGAAGAAGTTTAAAAAGAAGAAACTTGAAACTCTAGGACAAATTCAAGACTTTACTACCGAAGATTACAAAAAGATTGGTATTTCCAAACTTGGCCACTTGAAAAGAATAAGCAAAGCGGTCAAGGATCATTTCAACAGATGCGAAGAAATGAAAAAGTCGATTTCCTGTTCAATATTCCAAACACCAGTCACACCTCGAGAATAAATGATGGTTAGACAACCCGCATTTTGCTGCATGTTTTTAATGGCCTAGAGTCCAATTAATTTTTTAGAAGAGCACTCCACAAGTCCTCAATAGAATAACGCTTATCATAATCAACTTGCAGCATTCCTCTTGCTAAATTTTCCAATACTTTCATCAATATTGATACTTGTGAATCTATAGATTGTTTAGAAGTATCAAAAACTTTTGTGATTATCGTATCTATTGATTGTTGATCTTTGGCATTTCCCAAAATGAGTATAGAATCATCATCTTCTACAAGTAAATCCTTTGAAGCAATAGATGCAACCTCAAATTTTTTCAAACCTTGAATTACTCTCATAACATTTAAAAGTACAACACCCAAACTCCAAATATCAGACTTGTCAATAGGTTTAGAGACTTCCTTAATATGGACCATCTCTGGTGACAGATAGAGTGGGGTGCCTCTCTTTGATGAAATTGGCACATTCTTGGCAATAGAAAAATCAAAATCAATAATCTTGACAATTTTTTCCCTATTCAACATGATATTTCCCTCTTTGATATCTAAATGACAATATCCAGAATTGTGAATCATGCGTATTCCATTCACTGTTTGATTCAAAATGTGAATTAGAGATTTCAGAGTTTCCACTGTAAGGCAAGACTTGAAATATCTTCTGCAATATCTTCCCAAATCATATTCACATTTTTCCATTAGAATTTCAGAAATATGAGTATTGGACTCTTCAACTGTAACACTTTGAATTTCATAAATTTGAATCACATTGGATTCTGTTTCACCTCTCGATAGATCCTTCATTGCTTTGTGCTGTTTTTCAATTATAGTAAAAAAGAAAATCAACATGTCGTTGATTCAATACTTCAACATACCACTGCAATATAATCCTGAACTCGAGTCGGATTCGACGAGAAGGATTGTTTCAATGCAAGTTTCTTTGAATTTTTCCATAAATCTGTTGTAGCAGATTTTCTCTTTTCCACAAGATAGACAAATCCATTTGATCCCTTTCCGAGCTCTTTAACTATTTTCAAATTACTCCTCATTGGTTCTGTTAGTGGACACTCATCCTCAGTGTGTAACATGGCTCCAAATTCATCTGTATACCTCTCCTTCACAGTCAATAACAAGTGTTTCAATCTCTTAGGTTCACTAAAACATTTCGAAACAAAATTTAACATGTCACTAGTCTCCAAACACACAATTGAGCAACAACTCTGGTGCATTAATATCATGATACAATCTCCACCATTTGGAACTGGACTCCTAGCTGAAATTGTTACAGCACAATGATGTAAAGTCATTGAGCCTTCCCAATTTTGAAAATATGGAAGAAAGACCTCTCTCTTAGGTACAGAAAACACAATGCAATCATTTCCCTCCAAAAAGCAAGGTAACTGAAAATTAAAAAGTCCCTCTTTCTGAAAGCAAACTGTCAAATTCTGTAAACTCACTTCATGTTGTTCAAACATTTGTCTGAACTGATCCATAATACCAGGAATTTCCCTTATCTTTACTCGAATGCATTCTCCCATAAATAATCTCGTAGGAATACTTTCCAATTCATAGGAGGATGAAGTTGTAATCATTGAAGTTGTGTTACTCGTTGTCGTACATGAAGAATTGGCTGATTCAATATCAGTCATTGATAATTTACGTTTCTTATTATTACTATTACTACTAACTGTATTATTATTGCTAGTTGAATTATTATTATTCATATGAGAGTGATGATGAAACGCCAAGTTTGAGCTTGTCGTTGTTGGACATGATGAACAATTAAAGGAAGGAATATTATTATTAACAATGTGAGGAGATGATTCATCTATTAGTATATTATTATTTAAATTATTTGTATTATTATTCAAATTCAAATTTAAATTGTTTGTTGTGTTGTTACTATTATTTGTATTGTGATGATTAATTAAATCGTGAGTCTGATGATGTGGATGATAGTGATAGATTGCCTCATTATTCATTGAATGACCATTATGAGAGCAATAGGTTGGGACGGAAACGAGAGGAATGTGGGAATGACTATGAGGTGGATGGCTGTGATAATTATCGACCACTACTACTGGTTGTTGTTGTTCTAGAATTGGATGAAGTTGTTGTTGGTTATTATTATTACTTTGTGGTGCAATGTTTTCTTGATTAGGAATTTGATGATACTGACTATGATACATAGATCCATCATGTCTTCCGTGATGATGATGATAATGGGACATGGTAATAATGATAATATTAGTCACGTTCCACCTGCCTGAATTATTATTGTTGTTGTTCTGTTTTATTGAGTTTGGAAACAGAGAATCTTCTTGTGGAAGGTTGAGAATTGACTTGGAAAGTTTTTCGCCCTTTTGTTGGTAGGAATTAAATAACTTTAGAGCTTCCTATTTACTGGGTCATTGTAGCTGTTCACGTACGGTATCACAGTGTTGATTGAAACTTCTCAAATCTTGCCTTAATTTTAAAATGCTTTGACTGTTGCAATAAATTGAATGTTTTCTGTTCGAGTATTGAAATTCATAGATTCGAGTCATCGACACAACTACTTGAGAACTGTAATTACTCTATCTTCCTCTTCTTCATCGTTTGGATGGGAATTCTTTTCGGAAGGTGGAATTAAATCTAAATGATCTAAAAGCTTTCTCAGAGCCTTCTTTGAAAGTTTCTTAATCTTTTGGGCAGGTGTAGATTGTTTCAACTTGGTAAATTGTTCCTTGACAATGTCTTTGCTCCTATGAAGGGCTTGTTTTGATTTGTTTTTCAATGTCTTGAGTAAATTCTTCGAATGTTCGGAAAGCTTTTTTGATTTTCCCTTGATCTTTTCTACTAGTGATGATGAGAGTACTTTTTGAAAGCCAGATTGGACAGTGTTGGCATACTTTAATAGTTTGTTCTTCAATGAAAGGCTCCAAAAATTGTCTTTGGTTGTTGGTTCTTCTTGTTGATTTGATGAAGTATTTTCTTGCTGATTCGGGATATGGTTCGGATTGTTAGAAGAACAGATCACTGAAACACTTGTCATTATTATCAATACAAGAACGATCCCAAGCAAAATGGCACAATTATTTAACAGTAACGAATGATGAGGTTTTATGGCTGATTTCAAAACAAACATTTTTTTATTATTTGTAACGGTAACTAATTTCAATTCAAAAGGTTATTTTCTTTTTCTTGGCTTTTTGTCACATTTTCTTTGGACACCTTATTATCTTCATATTTACAATTTGGAATATTATTTTTAATACAATTAAAATAATTATTATCATTAATATTAATATTTAATTTAGAGTCTTCTTTTTCATCTAATTTATTTAATTCTTCAAAATCATCCAATTCATCCGATTCTTCATTATTATTCTCTTCATTATTCTCTTCATCATCATTCTTTCCCATTATAATTTCATCATTAAAATTATTAAGACTACCAATTTTAAAATTAATATCCTTTTCTAATTTAATTTTATTATATTTCTTCCGCTTATTAGTTTTGTTATTTTGTTTAATGATTTTATTTATTTTTTCTTGTAAGATTTGTTTATGAATATTTATGCTTTGTTTAATATTACAAATACAAATACTATTATTACACATTTTTATTGAAAGAAAAAATGTTGTCAGACAATGTAATGCGAGAGCTGATAAAAAAAATGGCACCATCATCAACTACATCATCATCAACATCAAACATTGAAAATGTTCAATAATTTGAATTCTTGATTATCAGGCCTCCATTGTCTTCTAAAACCGAAGCCTCTAGGAGTAATGAATCTGGTCCCACCAAATACGGGCATATAGTTAGAAATGGCAACTATTCCACACTTTTTGCATGTGAATCGATAGTAAGATCCTAAATCATATGTAATTTTTTGTTTCTCCTCATCACTTATTGAATCTTCAATTTTGAATTCATCATGAAAACATTCGAATCGATTTGTTATCAAAGAGGACCACACACTTCTCAAATTTTGAAATTCAGCTTGGATTTCAGATCTGATGGCTTGATTGGAATTGTGAAGTGTCAACATTCGATTATTATGTTCCTCTCTCAATTTCAGATACAATCGTTTGAATATTTTCTTCCTTTCCAAATTAGTTTCATCATTATCTTCAATGGGTTGTTTCTTTCGTTTGGCTTTTTTTTCATATTTTCTCAAGTTACCAAAGTATTGTTTGTGATCAAGGGAGTTTAAAGTAGAATTCCAATCCTTTGATGAGAGTGTGTGAAATAGTTCCATACCTCTCGTGAGGAGAGTAGATTGGCACCATTGCGAATCTACAATATTCGAATCTCTTCTTGAAAGTACCACAATAGTGAGCATGATTTCATTCATACTCAAAAACTCAATAATGGTGAACCAAACTCCATCATTTTCGTGCAATTTCTTCAATTCATTTTCCGAGTTTGATGAATGATTTAATTGATTTCCTTTCCGTTGCAGTTTTTTCAAAGCCTTCTTTGATAGAACTTTCGTTTCAATTTCAGATTCATCTAAAAGCAGTAAATCAAATGAACTCATTTTTTTGAATGGTATTATTAGGACTTTTAGTAGTAAATTTTGAAAATGAACAATATTCAACTGAAATAATGTAACACTCAATCAAGCAAGAACTTTCCAACCAGAATAAATTGATATTCATTGAGCAAATTCATCTTGTACAACTCGAGAATATTTCCCAAACACCCATTAGATATCTGTTCTCAATGAATATTCTCTTCCAGAACCTTCGAAAATGATTCAAATTTCACAACAATTGTTACCGTTAAGAAAATCTTCATCACCCTTTAACTGGATTTATCACTTAAAAAATTATCCCATTCATCATTACCCACAAAGACTTGATTGTAAAATTGTTTTTAAATTAATATAATTATTAAAACAAAGCGAACAGGAAATTCGATATTTGTACAAGTTTCGGATCAGAGTGTTTTGATGATCTTTTGAAATGGAACAAAATCATCATACAACAACTAGTAATAATAGTGGTGGTAGTGGTGTTGGAGAGGATCAAATACTTACTCTCAATATTAAAAAGAAATATCCTCCTCATCTTCAATTATCTAACAATAACTTTACAGGGAATGGAAGTAGTACGAACAGTTTGAATAATTCTAGTGGTGCTTCTAGAGGAGTGAATGAACAAGTGGAGATTGGTTGGGTTGATACACCAATGGATGAGAAGGAATTGGTTGGTAATTATAATCCGTATGCTATTCCTTTCTCTTCACCAATTACTGCTCGATCAAGACCAACACTCATTTATCCTAATCAAACGAATGGAAGGATTAATCATCAGCAACAACAAATGCACTCGGAGGAAATTATTATTGAGGAGCACCCATCATCAATAGGAACCTCCTCTGTTTATGAATCTTCACACATTCAAATACCAATGATTGGAGTTAAAAAATTGAACAAAATTAGACAAGATAGTAGTAAGGATCTGTCAGAACACATGCCACATATCAATAATCTTAGTGTTAAATTATTGACACATATATTTTCATTCTTGTGTGACCAATTAAATGAAAAGGAGGAACAAGAGGATTCCGAATCGGATGATGAGGAGTTTGATGAGGATCCAGAGGTTGCACTCAATACTGCTAGGAATAAGTTACGAAATGCTCCACATTCATTGGAGGATTTAGTGATGGAAGGGTCTAAGAGTGGCAGCTTGACAACTCCGACAATACCTAAAAGAAAAAATTCAAGTGAAAATAGGAATAGTAAAAAGTATTATTCAGAATTTGAAATTGAAGAGGATGACGGATTAACCTCTGATTGGTTGAGTGCTGGATTAGGACATAAAAAGTTTGTGGACACTGATAGGATTGTAGGGAGTGCAACTGAGAGAATTAAAAATCTAAAGAGAAGTATTTCAGTTCCCTCAATTTCCTTGCTTCTCTCTAAAAATTTCTCAGATTCTGGTCAATCTAAGGATGACTCTTCTATTTTATTGGAGGATTCTACTGCCAATACAGTGAAACAAGGAGCCAAAAAAGTTCTCAACTATTCAAAGGAACAGAAAAAGAAGGAAAAGCAAAAGATTAAAGAGCAAATCAAGTTAAAGAATAGATGTGAGAGGTTTATGGTAAATCATGCCAAGAGAAGACACATTTGGATTCACCAAGGAAATGCAAACATCAGTCTAGTATGTAAAAAGTGGCACATTGCCTCTTGTAATAATGACATGTGGAGCTTGGCAACTATTATGCTCTTTCTCCATCTGAGTAGATTTTCAGTGAGCTTTAGAGCTTTTGATAAGAATGATCTGAACAAGTTGATATCCTCATACTACACTTCACCACAAAGACGTGAGGAAATTCGTAAGAAGCTTCAAGTATTATGTGACTATTTACTTCCAGATAAGGATACTTTTATGGACGCTGTCGTTCAGGCTAACAATAAGCAATTTTCTCTGGAGCATCTCAATCAATTCAGCTCCAAACTTACCTCTGCTATTTCTAAGAGGGCTGGTGCTGTAAGAAATACAGTAAAGGCCACTATGAATTCCATCGATAGAAAAATTACTGCTACCACAGACACGCTGACAGAAAAATTGGAACATCACATTTCACAAAACAAAATATCGAACACTCTCCTCGGTCACGATATTAAGGAAAGTACAGATTCTCCACCTGATGATTTCAATATTGCTGAAGAGGGAGAGAATCAATTATTGGAAGCACCTCAAAATACCGTTACACCACCTGGTGAGGCTGTACCCACCACTCCTTTGGCTGAAAATCAAGATGTAGAGGATGAATTTGAGGTTATTCCATCTCCTCACACTATCAATCAAGATATTATTGATAGTGCCAAGAAGAGAAGAAAGAAACAAAAGAGAATGTCAACCAAGGTTGATATTAGAAACATTTTCGATGATGATGGTTTGGAGGAAGAAGAGGATCCATCCAACCTCCTCTCTTCTAATAGAATTACCAATACACGTAAAAAGAAGAGAAATGGAAAATCATTACAAGATCCAGAATTGAAAGATTTGAACATTCACTCTAAAAAGTATCGCTTCTTCAAGGATACATTCATTGAAATGAAAAAGATTCAACAATTTGAATACGAAAGACTGGTGAATCTGAAAATAGTTGAGAATGACAAACCAGAAAAGAAGGAAAATATTAAATTCCTCCTAAGAAATACCTTTCCAGAAATGCTTAGCACCATTGTAGCCACCACCTTCTTATTCATGTACATATTTACTACCATTCCAGTTATTGCTTCTTCCTCAACAATGTACTATACACCATCTTTGATATTTTGGGTCTGGTCTCTAGTAATTTATTTACCAACTTGGACTGCTGTTTGGATTACCAGTTTTGTTCTGTACAGGAGAATTAACAAGTTGTTGAGTTCATCTCATTCCAACCCTGATAACATGACCTCACCAAGAAATACAGATACAGAAGCTCTACTCCCCTCCCGACAAAATGAGGATGAATTCCAACTTTGCCTCGCATGGATTAAGAGTTGGATCAATCCTCCCTCTCCTGCAAGAGAATTCTATGAGGAAAATTCAATCGGCCTCACGGGAGCTGACAAGACACTCTTTTACATGAAACGTTTGCAAATGAAATTGACCTCACATTCATTCTTTTACCATTTGATTGGAATAATGTTCATCGTGCCAGTCATGATTTTGACACTTTTAGATTTTTTAATGATTCAATTTGAAGTGAGTGGATGGTTTGGAGTTTTTGCAATTCCATGTTTTATTTATTTTGTTGCAGCAATAATTTCAGGATTATTATTCGTCATTGCAATTTGGGATAGTATTGTCTACTTGTTCAGAAAATACATTTCATACGATTTAACTGAAGCCATGAAGAGACAATTAAGGGTCATCTCTATACGAAACTTTCCCTTCTTGCTTGCATACGGAGCTGCAATGAGTTTCTTGCTTGTTTGGTTTTTGGTTGCATTCTCCGCCTTTTTGGATCATCAAGATACTGCGAATGAAGAAAATGTTGGAAAGGAGAATAACCATCCAGACACTAGATTTTCATTCGAGGGTATTGGCTACACTTTTGGACCACTCTATATTGGAGAAGTATTAACATTGTTTCTCTACTTGTTTGCGCTCATAATGCGAAGTAGTTATTACAAGAATTGGCTCATGAGAACGAGTATTTTGTGCGTTGCATGTGCTGCCTCTCAGATTTTCATTACATTGTTGGCCACTACTTCTCTTGAGGTGATGTGCTACTTGACCATTATCATTCCAGTGGTTGGAATTTTCTTAATGGTAGTAATTCCTCAATTGAGATATATTCATCAAGTTGGTTCTAGATTTTATTACATGCTTAAATAAAATCAATTTGTTCCATTTAAGGGTGTATTGCTTACTGATTGGTGCATGACCTCACAAAGAATCTATTGATGGTCCTACTTGAAGTTAGAATGGAAATCAAAGATTCATATTGTTCTCGGCCCAATTTGTGAGTTTGGTCTATGGAATTCATTGCCTTATTGGTCAGTTCTTAAAGGAAGGCCCTAATCTGGCTTCACTTATATGTGGGTCTTACAATATTGCAAAAAGTGGTTGGTATTCTCCTGGTAAGACTGTTCATACGTTTCATGTGAATTTATCAAGTGTTTTCTAGTGAGTGGTTTATGCATGTCGTCACATCCTTCATGATTGAGCATAAAGTAGAGGGACATTGGGTAGACTTTGGAAAATATTGCCAAGTGTCTTATTTCATGATAGAATTGGGGCCATTTTTCCATTTCTAAATGTGTATGTATGCGTGCGCATTGAATTTAAATGTTGTTGTATAATTGATGCATGAACATTAAGTATTCCATATAATTATTAAGGAATCAAGAATATCAAATAGATGTGTTGATCACATATAGCAATAAGCAAGAATATCAAATAGATGTGTTGATAATTAAGTAAATTGATCAAGATGTCCATGTCATGCATGCATTCATCATAATACAACAAATCGTATAAGATTACTTTCATTCAATCAAAACTTACCTAATTCTTCTTTCAGTTCATAAAATCTTCTTTTAAGTGTTGACAAACTACATCCAAGTATTGAACTAGCCTGTGTTTGAGGAAGATGTAACACTTTAATCATTTCTTGTTTGGAAATGACATTCTTTCTCTTTTGAGGTGTTGGTTGTGTTGTTGAATTTGAAGTTGCTATTATGGAAGGAGCATTCATAAATACATGTGTTTCATATGAAGATCGGTTTGGAATTTTCTTTCTATTGTTTGATACAAGTGGTTGTTGAGCTGTTGAGTGTACATCATGTGATTGACCATAACATGTATCATACTGTTCACTCGAAATTGGACTTTTCTTATTACTTGTTGGAGATGCTCGAAAATTCTGATTATTTACATGGTGATGATAATGTGAAGGAGGATTCGAATACACATGCATTGGTGCTGTACCACTACTAGTACCACCATTACTACTGCCACTAGCATCAGTATTACAATTATGGAGTTCCAATCCGCCTCTGTGTGCATTACGTGGTGGAGAAGGTGGACTAATGGGGTTTCGCTGCTGATAAGGATGATATCTGTGCTGATGCAAATTTACATGTTCCCTCTGATATTGTTGTTGCATGGTCATGTCATATGACTGTTGTTGTTGTGCAGCATGATGATAATTGTATTGTTGAGTGGTTCTGTCGAATGATGATGATGCTGGCACGGAAGATGTATCATAGCGAGAAAGAGAAGCAAGGTGCATCCCTGAAGCATGTATTGATGCTGATGATGGAGGTGGAGGTGATTGAGAAATATCATAACTGTGAGGAGTTACAGAGGGCAGATGATTGTGAAAAGAAGTCTTGATCATTTCTTGTTGGTTGTGTTGAGTAATAATAGGAGGGGAATGTGTGGCTGCTTGTTTTGTTTTTTGAACCACCTTGTTTGTGTTCATAATAGTGTGATGTTTTTTGAGTATGTTTTTCGAATCAATTGTTCAGATTTTTTGATTAATTTGTGTATTAACAAGATACTAGTTGACCACAGTTGAATGCCAATATAAATGCACAAGTTATGGATTCGTCGTTTGTTATGATAATTATACTTACTTATCTAGTGGATGACTGGTGCAAAATTTCAGATTCTCTCTCACCAATTCGCTTTGTTTGTTGGCACCCTTTTTCTTGTTGTTTCTGCTTTGGAAAAAAAGGATTTTAGGTAGTTGGATTAATGGGCAAATTGTCTTTGCTTTTGTTTTTTTGAAATGAATTAAAACGACAATTTTTCGAGACCATACAAGCTTGGCTTGGACTGGTGCCAATTTCAGCGATGCAAGTGAATCTTTGTGGCGGAGGGGAGGGCAAACTACAAATTAATTTGGAAGCCTCCACTTTTCTAATTGTTCTACTCGCTTGTTCATGTTACCAAGCGTTTTCAATAACTCTCTTTTCATGGTCTGACCTTGGGTTGAGCTTCTATTTGGAGAAGTCTAAAGATTGGTAAGAAAAACAACTGTAAGACCAAAATTTGTAAAATACTAGTAAGTTTGGGAGAATATTGCATTTCTTGACTTCATACAACGAACAGTTCATAACCAAGCGGTTCGAACATATCATACATCCTTGTCCTTATTGTAACAGCCTGCCATAGATGTGGAAATTGATAATGGGGGAATAATGGTCAAAATGGTGCCAATTAAGAAGAGACGCTTTTTAGAACCAACTTTAGATGACCAACCAAAAGCTGTAAAAATCGTTTGCATCCTAGGTCAATCCTTTTTTGTGTGCCTTATACCCGTTTACATACAAGATTAAAATTATCTCTTGCAACATTCATTATGGTTGTAATCTCCCTTATTATTTTCAGACTGGACACCAATATTAAGGTTGGACATTCTTGAAAGTCTCTCTACTGAACACAAAAGATTTTAGTGGTTGCTATGAGTTCTAATTATGGAAAGAGAATTACTGAATAATTTCTTAATCTCTCTGTTTACAACATTTCAGAATCAAACCAAATAAAGCGACTCATTAGTAAAGCTTAAGAGGTAACTCAAATAGTCTCTAAGAGACATCTCAATGCAACAAACTTTGTGACCTTGAAAAAATCATTTAGCTCTCTTGAAGTAATACTAGTGGAGGGAGAAGTATTTTACTTCCAAACAAACTTTGTTATCGGTTGTCTTTTACAAGATACCATATCTTGGAACATACTTAGAATGGATTCTATTATTTTCGAAACAAAAGCCGAAATTCCGCACCGCTACAAACGAATCGAGTACTAATGGGATTATCTTTTTTCTTGGTTTTAATCTCCCTGATGTACAGTATGTTTAATTGACCAGTGATATAACCAATAGTTGTTGAAGAATGAATAGAAGAATGAATTTTATTTGAGATGTTGTTGTTGTTCATCTCCTGCGTCTTCGGCAGGTAACACATATGAAAATAGTGAAGAGGTAACATCTGGTGTACCAGTTGTACTATCACTGTTTGATGGACTACTATTGTTAGATCTTTGGTTCAAATTGCTAAAGAATGAACTGTTAGTGTCAGTAGAGAATAGACTGTTAGGTCTAGAATCAAACAATGAAAAGTAATTAGTTGGACGATGTTGGAACGTAGCAGCCAATCTATTGACAACAGGTGGAGCATTAAATGCATTGAATTGTGGATTTGGAGCAAAAGGCAAACTATTAGAAGAAAAGTTATTTCCTTGTCCAAAGAATGAATTACTACTAGCTGCTGGAGTTGCCCCAAAGTACCAATAAGGTTGACTTGCTTGTCCAAAACCAAAATCTCTTCTAGTATTATTATTACCTCCAATAACACCTACTTGTTCCTTATGTTGATTTGTATTGTTAACTGGTGAAGAAGATGTTGCTGTTTGACCGATTGGAGGAGGAGAAACTGAGGCACTTCTCAACAAGGATAAAACATCATTTTCAATAAGAGAATTTGATGAAGGGGATGGTGCCATACTATCACTTAAAAGTCCACTCAAGTTTCCAGTACTTCCCAAATCTGTTGAACAGGAACTCTTTTCGTCCAATAACAATTGAGAACTATTTGGAGTAGTATTATCCAATAAATTCTTATAGGTTGCTGAATCGGATGAGGAACGTTCACGAGTCTTGACATTATCGTTCATGGATGGAGTTTCAATAACATTGTTCAAGAGTTCAGTGGTAGAAAGTGTTTGATGATTTTCTCTTCCGCCAAATCTAGCCATTTCGTTCGAGTTTGGAGTTCTACTTCTAGAGCTAGGGCTGAGGACAGATAAATCAATAATACCATTATTAGTTACATTGGCAGTCGTATTGTTTGCATCAGCAACAGCACCACCATTACCAGCCTTGACAGCATAAAACTTTGGCTTTTCATTACTATTGGTTATATTGGTAGGAATTGCTGAAAATGCCTTTGGTTTAATAACGATATTAGCCTCTGTTTCATTGAACTTTTTCTTATTAGATGAGGAATTAGTCTTCTTTTCAAAATGTGGCTTTTTCTCTGAGCCAATCTTTTTGTAAATTGACTTCTTTTCATTCTTTTCTAGTAGTGAATTGGAAGAATTGGCATCATTTTCAAATGTAACATTATTTGTGCTGACGATAGTATTGTTATGAGCAGGTTTTTCTTCCTTCTCCTCTTTTAAAACACTGGTTGGTGCTGAAATGGCACTGCCTTGTTTTGGAGTAGAAGGATGATCTACCACTATTGATTCTGCAACACTTGTCTTGTCACCTGTAGATTCAATCTCAACAATGGTCTTGTCAGCATTTTCTTCCTCTTCATTTGTATTATTCTGTAGATTGGATGCAGCCTTTGTTTGTTTTGGCTTGGTCTTTGACTTGTCAGATTTTGGAATACTTGGAGATTGATTAGTCTTTGGCTTCTTCTTCTTTTCAGCCTTTTCGGAGGCCTTCTTCTTCTTGTTTTCCTCTTCAGCATTTAAAACTTTTTCTTCATCATTCTTATTTTGATTATGCTTCTCTGCATCCATTGAAGGGAAGGTAATAAATGGGAATGAGCTAATGCTAAAGTTTGGTTTGAGGAAATCAGTAATTGAAGTTGGTAATTCATTATCTGCAGAATCGAGTGTCTTGAGTTCACGACATGCTCTGAAAATAATATAAAGAGCCAATGTAAGAACAATAAATGTAGCAGCAACTCTGAACAATCTATGGCCAGTACTGATAGGTTGAGTTTCATAAAAGTATGGCAATACATTATAAGGAAGTGTCAATCTAATTGGATAGGACAACTTTCCTTGATCTGTGTCAATTCTTATGAAAAGATCAACCACAGCAGTAGTAAAATCTGGTTTGTATGAAATCTTGTAACCAGTTGTTTGTCCAGGTTGTAACTCAAATTTGCCACATTTGTGTAATTTGACACCATAAGCATTACAACCCATATTGTCAATACTACTACCTAAAATAGTGACCGGCATATTACCCTTGTTTTGCAATATGAACTTTTTGTGGAAAATTAGTTCAGTCTTTTGGGTATCCTCACTTCCATTATTGCTACTATAATTATTTTGAACAAATCTATTTGTATAATTGTCCCATGTTCCCAATTGTGACTCCTTAATTTCAAATTTGAGAGAGGCAAGATCGTTTCCATTTTCACTGAAAATGAGTTTAGAAGAACCACCATTGCCTGTAAGTTTGACAATATCAAAAATGGTCAAGTTATTTCTAATGTATAAATAAGCGACTGAAGGAGCAGCATCAGATTTTGGAGTAAAAATAATTGGACCTAAATTGGCATGTCTATGAGGTGGAATATTGGCAGAATTCATACCATCTTTTGGAAGTCTAAATTCTGTATATGATTTGTCACCTTGACCATCAATTTTTGGTACATTTCCTTTTGCATTTCTTTGAAGAAACTTGGCAAGAGATCCATTTCCTAAAATTAATTGAAGAGAAATGAAATGATCAGATGGATTCTCAACAGTCAAGTATTGTGACGCACTTGTACCAATATGAGTAAGTTTAAAGTTGATTTGGCGTACTGGGGAAAGTTTTGGATATTCCAATGAAGTAGAAATATTAATATTATAATTAATTCCAATATCTGTTTGTAATGAAACTGTTCCAAGAATGTTAGTATCCCCAGCGTTCTTAATATCTTCAAATAGAGAATTTCTCCATCTATACTTGGTAAACTCTTCAGATGAAATGGTAGAGGACTTCTTATTGTAACTAGAGGTACTAGTTGCAGATTTTCCATCATCCATCATGTAATTCTTCTCTTTTGGAACTTTGGAAGCATCCAAGGTTACATAACCAATGTTCATCTTTTGGTTTGCCTCAATTGTTTTATGAGTAATGACTGGAATGAATCTTTCATCAGATGACTTGATTTCAGAGATGGTAATAGTTCTTCCAAAAGTATTAGTTGCATAGATATTTTTCTTTTGAATTTTACCAGGGAAAGTAACATCAAAAGGTAATTGATTAGTAATGGATAAACTACCTTCCATACAAATAAACTTGAGAGGAATGGTCAAGGATTTGTATTGAGTCACAAACTCAATAAAACCATTTTGTTCTTCATCTGAAGTTGGAGTGTAAATATCCAATCTCATAATTATCTTTTGGTTTGGAAGAATGGCAAAAATGAAAGAATCCTTGTTTCCATCAGCATGCTTGCTATTAATACTTTCACTTAATTTTGTTGGTTTGATAAGAGTTAAAGAGCCCAAATCATCCTCAGGTTGGTAAATCTTGACATATGAAATGGAAATGCTTGATTTTTTGTTTGTCATACCAGTTACCTTCCAGTCAAATATTTTGATTGGTACAGGATTCATATTGGAAACAGTAAAGTAGTGAATCTTTCTACTGCTCAAACCAAGAATACCCATATTAATACCATCATTGGCAGCTTCAATGTTGAGAATATTCTTCTCAGCATTAATTGGAATATGATCTAAATTGCCATGATAGCTATAAAGTGGAATGTACAATCTGGTAATATTTGTATGGAGGATAAGATTAGTCTTGTGAATCAAAAAACTGTCACTTGGATTAAACCGAATAGAAAGTACTCTCTTCTTGCTATTCTTTTCTAAAATAGAACCAGTAGTAAAATCTTCAATAGTAAATCTCTTATCAAACACATCAGCAGAAGTGAACTTGATTGGAACATCAAATCCATTCATTAATACCATTTCATTAACCTTTTCTTTACCATCACCACAATAAAAAGCTGTACTATTCATTCTATAATCTAAAGTTCCATGAATAATACGAGAACGGTATGGAACTTCAATAATACCAGCATTTTCCTTTGATGTAGTATCATTGGTCTTGAAAATAATTTTTCCAGTAAATTCTCCTTGTATCTGAGATGTATAAGTAACCTTTGCAACACTTGAAATTGATCCTTCTTGAAGAAGGGTATTCTTTGTAAATTCTAACTTTAATTGAGCATCAGTTTGTGCAATAGATGCTTCAGATACTAAAACTGGATTTGGAGATGAGTTAAGGAGTACAATGTCACGAGTTCTCTTCTCATTGGCAGAGATGAAAGTTCCAAAATCAATTTCATCAACAATACGATGTACTCCACTCTTTGAAACAATAAATTCAACAGGAATAATAAATTGTCCACGATTAGTATTAACATGAACAAATCCTGTATGTTTTTTAGGTTGATTAGCATGGAAATTCAATAAAATAATAGACTTTGTTTGGTGAGGTTCAATTTTCCATAATGATAAAAGTGGATTCTTCTTATTATAAGTTTTGTCATTTGAATTTTGATCTGGTAAACTCAATAATAAAAAGTCTTCACTAGTGTAAATTTCCTTGATTAATAATGATTCATTTTGATGTGGATTATGCATAAAAATAGGTTTTCTATAATCAGCACCAACAGGTAATTTGTGTCCAAGAATTGGTTTGATGTTATAGGCATTTTCAATACCTCCACCAAATGCCTTAAAAGAAAAAACTCCAAAGTTCGTATTAATAGTAATAATTCCTTCAGATCTTTTCAAAATTCTAGGGAGAAAAATAACATTAATTGTTATCTTGTTATTTTCTTTCTTACTAATAGATGGATGGAATAAAAGAGACTCTGTAGATACTGATGTTATTTGAAGAGCTTCTTCTTCTTCTCCATCCTCTTTAGTGATTGTAAATGTTTTTGCAATAGGATTGCAAAGTGGTCTATAAATAAAGTTGAAATAAATTTTTCAATAATAACACATACCTTTCTTCAAAGTCTAATGATGGTGGATCAAATAGTAACTTGACTCTTGTATTTGTAATCTCAGCGTTATTAGTATTTGAAGTTGGCATCCCAGCATTGCCCTTTGATGATTGGTTTGATGTTGTGCTTGAGCCATCACCACTGGAACTTCCAGAAGTTCCATCAATATTATTTCTCCTTACCAGTGATACGGAATCAAGCTGTGTTGTATCATCTCCATTATCTTCATCAGTATGGGCATGTTTTTGTTGTTCGAGGTCAATTATATCTGCCTCATCAACATTATAGAGTTGATAGTTTAGACGATTGGAAGACTGACTAGCTCCACTTTCTTCTTCCTCTTCGTCATCTTCTTCCTCATCATCAAGTTTTATATCAAAATGGAGCTTTCCTTTGTGCGTATTTACAAGTTTGTCTCTAAATTGTTGAAGGTACGTCCTTCTTTGATTTCCAATAAAGTCCTGATCATTCTATTAAAAAGCAAGTGTGTTAGAACAAAATTTACTCTTTAGTATTTCTCATACTTACAATTAAAATATTAGAAAATTCATTTCTATCGGCTACTTTAAATTTCCAAATAAATGTTGTTTGTTAGAGAACGTGATTTGTTAACATTATATTGTGTGTATACATTTTAATGGTACGGTTAGATGAATTCTTCGTAATGCTTTACATACCTTGCGAATGTATCAGGTTCTTTATATATGTAAATTCTTGGGGAGACTTATCTTCATTATTGTTGTTTAGTTGTTGTTGTTGTTGGTTTTTCACTATTTGCTCTGCTACAGCTGGTGTAATAGCATAGCAAGCAGAAATTGCCAAAACTCCACACAATACAAACAATACAATAATTGAAAAGATGATATTTAAAACTCCTCCTTGCTTGTTATTTGACATCATGATACTAGTAATACTACTACTATTCAATAATTTATCCAGTTATTGTTGTCGAAAGTTTCCGGAAGTTTTTTTTCAATATTTTGCTTCAATTTAAAGATGAACAAAATACTTCTGAACTACCAGTAATAATAACCACAATAATATACTCTTGTATAGAATGCTTGGTTAGATAAAAATTACTACAAAGAATACCAAGAAGTCTGCTGAGAAAAAACAACTTTCCAAACGCGCAGACAACAAAAGTGAGAGCGATAAATTTTTTTTTGATGGTGACAAAAATAAATTCTGCTGACGACAACCTGCAAGAACCCTCACGAGAATTATTTTGGCGCCCAAATGATTGAATATGGCCAAAACTTGCATCTAACGCTTGTTATCTTCAATTTTCAAAAAATATTCCTCACAACAACACTTTAATTCAAACATTTTATTTACATTTATCACAATTTCTGAATGATGAAACTGATTTTTTTCATTGTCACAAAGCTATCCAATACATTTTGAAAGGTTGAAATTGAGAGCTCTAGATGGCATACTTGTCTCCTACATAAAAGGATAAGGCCTGAGTTACTTAAAGGATCAAGTTCTCATTTCTTCTCATACAACCATCACCTGTTGTCAACTATGAAATTGATTTGTGCTACTTGCAAAGATTGATAATTATTTCGAACAGTCAGTTTTATTTTCTCTTTGACTTGGTTTTTGTTGTTTCTTGCCCATAGAGAAGCAAATGATCATGTTCAACACTTTTTTCATATCTTTGGGTTTCTTCTTTCATTTCCAAACTCTTCAAAAACACTCCTGCTTTCTTGTGTCCTTTTTCACTTGCTTTTTGCAAGAATTCTTTTGCTTCATGTTTCTTTGATTTTGAATATCTTAGAATTAGTTCTGCATATTCGAACATGGCATCGACATTTCCAAATTCGGCCGAGGCTCTCATGTACCTTATTCCCTTTTGGAGAGAATCATGAATAATTTCTTGTGATTCCTTTGTGTCGAGATCTCGTGCCATCAATCCCTCACAAACCAATTCAGATGCCTTCATGTAGAACACAAATCCAACATCATCTAGTTTATGAATCATTGATTTGAACTTTTTCATTTCCTTATTCTCCTTGGAGAGATTGGCAATATATTCATCTCGTTGTAAAATTTGTGCATTTCTTTGCTCAATGACTTTTGTTAAAGTGGTTATTTTTTGATTGACTTCTTTGATATCTACATTGGATTGAGAGCTGTACAATTTGGCATCAAATGCTATTGAGTCAAGTGGAGAAATGCAATACTCTGAGTGCTCTCCACAAGTTGACTGAGAATTATAAGATAGTGAAGGAGAAATGGAAAGTGAGCTATCACATGATGGACTGTCTTCTTCCATTGCTGGTGTATCTGGTATTGAAATATCCATTACTTTTTTAATGACACTATCCAAGATGATTGAGTCTTCCTTCTTCTTTTTTGAAGAGGCTAGGGAATCTTCAAATTCTTCAAATGCCTTCCTCTTCTTAGAGCAAGGAGTACGAGGAGAGGTCATGGTATTGCAAGACTCTTCGTCTACATCATCTTCCTCTTCATCTTCATCCACCATTTCAGTTGAATGGAGTTCATGAGCACTGCTCAAATCATGCTCCAAATCATTCATATCCTCGTCATCATCATCCACAATTACAGCAATGACATCTTCATCCTTTACTTTTGGTGCATTATTTACAATTGAACTATTTCCACTTTTTGAGGAAGTTGTACTCTTCTCAGAGTTTTTCCTTTCTTTCCTATTGGGATTCACTTTTGGGGGTTCAGAAATGATTGGTTTAGATTTACTTTGGCTGGTTTTTTGCTGTTTTGGGGAATCTTTCTGTTTAATCTTGTTTCTGATGGTGGATGGTTTAAGGGAAAGTCTACTCTTACTCGTAGAAAGAGTTGTAAGAGCCTCTGTTGATTGATTTACAGCAGGTGTAATTGGTTTCGATTTTACAGAAGAAGAACTTGACTTTGTTGGAGTCTGAGAAATTGTTGGTTGAGTTGAACTCTTAATTGGTGATTTGAATGAGTTTGATGCAGGAGTTGATGGTGTGCTTGATGGTTGTGGTTTAGATTCGGCTTTCTTTTTTGAAGATGAGGCAGCCAATTGTTTCTTTTTCAATTTCTTCTCTTCTTCTTCCTTATTATAATATTCAAAGTCGTAACCATCCGATGACATTACATCTATATTCTCTGCAGTAATGTTATCATTTTGGTTTGACATCATGACTGTCCTTTGTTGAACTTGTTTCATGACTTCTTCGTATTCTATTTGAGGTAGGGCAAACGAAAGACTATTCAGAAAATCCTCACTTGCTTGACGTTGGTGATGAGGGTCACTTCTCTCTGGCGTATTTATGGAGGTTGATTGGTTCACAGTAGGTGGATGATTATCCTTTGGTTCCTTGTTGCTAGAATTGTTGGATTGTTTTTTAGGAGAGCTGAAAGAGCAAGATTGTGAAGGAGTTGGTGAAAGAGTGGTAGCTGTAATGTTGTTGCTTTGTGGTTGGGACTTATTGCTTGTCTTTCTGGCAGAGAGTGGAGGTGATTGGATTAAAATACTCGTATTGCAATATTCAGCCGATGATGATAATTGTTGTTCCTTCCTAGTCTTTGAAATGCTTGATGATGAAAGTGAGGCAACTGAAGAGAGCACACTGCAACTCGATGATGTATTGGAGGAAATAGATCCCGAAATGCAACTATAATTACTTCCACTCGATGAGCTTGATTGTGTATTTGAGTTAAGGCTACCTGTAACCGATGTATTATTTGATCTGCTATTGTGAGAAGAGTTATTTTTTGATAGGATCCCACTCAACAATTTCATTCGTTTTTTTTGTTTTATTAAGTTTATTACCGTTAAGGCCGGAAGTTGACGTATTACTTTATCCTTAATGACACTAAGAATCAGCAACGAATGTTTTATTTCAACGATTATTTAAAACTCGACCGGATGAGAACGATCTATTAAAAACGAATCTGAGACAGCATCTTTCAAATGACCATACAATGCATGTTAATGTACTCTCTGTACTTCAATTTTCAACATTAAGAAATTGTTCAAAATAAAACCTTATTGTAAAATTGACATAACAATGATTCATCGATGGACCAGTATAACACCTTAAAGTTGGTCATTTGTCTCTAATTAAGAGATAATTAACCTAGCCATCGTGTTGATGATTTTTTAAAAAATACAAAAGCGTCATCATGCTCTCACTCACCAAGAATAACAGCACCAACATGACCACTAACAAGGCAACAATTGCCGGATGGTCAAATTGTATTCTCAAGGTTGGACTCAATGATGGAAGATATTTTGTTGGAAGATTTATTTGTGTTGACTTTTCTTCGAATTTAATATTGAGAGATGTAAGTAGTGGTTTGTTATTCGGAAAGAAAATTAACAATTAATAATTCAGACAACAGAATATAGGAAAAGACCAGAAACCGATGAAGGTGAATATGATGAACGAAGAATTGGATTGGTAATGCTCCCAGGCAAGATGGTCACTTCTTGTGGTATTATGGATTAATAGAGAAATTAGAAAACTTTTTGAAACCATCTTTTTAATGTGAATAAGAACTTTGGAATAATGCAACACAAGCTGCTCACGCAGTAACAGCATTGAATTGCTGTCCGAGATTTCTGTGTAAATAAACGTACATAAAAATGTATTGAATTTAATTACACAATTTAACAATATTTATTCTTCACAACTTGGGTTATCAAACATTACGGAAATGTTAAAGAGCAAAAGTTTGTTGCCATTACACTTGAGTGATCAGTTTTAGCATGGGATAGATCTCGGTCCTCATTTAAGATCAGATGATTGAAGGTTGAGAGCTATTTTCGTCATCATGAAAAACAAGTGTTAATAGATAATGCAAGAACATTGTCTTCCATACTGCCTAACGCTCAACCACGTTTGCTTCTTCGCTTCTCTCGCCAACACTTCTTGTGGTTGCAAAATAATGAACCTTTTTTTTTCCAGCTCCAAATATTATTTTACATCTGTGCATTTAATTTAATGATATTTTTTGATTAAAACGTTTGCTCAATAACAAAGGTAAGGCAACAATTGTTTTCTTTGGTGGTGAGTCACTTCTGACAAGTGCTCCCAAATCTCTGCACTATTTTAGCATTGACTATCCAACAATAATAAGGAACTCAACAAATAGGAAAACATATTAATAACACTCAACCATTAAAAAAAAATGTTTCAACAGGTCAAATCAATTTTTGCTCCCAAAAGTCGATCCCGATCAGGTTCAGCTGGACCAGTATTTGGTTCTCCACCACCTACAGATTCCTATCTGGATTCAAATCATTCACCTCCATCTCTTTCTAATACTCATCACCATTTCGAAAAGAGAAGACTTTCGAATTATTCACCAGCTGCCAATAATTTATCACCATCATCCAATAATTCTCCATCCCCTTCGTCAGCAAATAACAATTCTTCTGTTGGGTCAGCAAATTCTGGCAGTAACTCGCCAATTTCTCCCAGAAGAAATGCTGTCATTCTTATAAATAATAGAAAGACCATCACTGGAAGTACAAGTTATTTGACAGGTGGCAGATTTAAAAAGGCACCACCATCTGGCCGTTTATCGAGTAGAGATGTTTATAGTAATCAAAATTTGGAAGGAAAATCTTCTTCACTATCAACATTATTGTCCAATAATGCAAATGTTCATCCATATATAATTGTTACGTTAAAATCTTGTGAAGATTTAATTCCCTGTGATAGGAATGGCAGATCCGATCCATTTTGTGTATTTCACCACCGATATTTGGAACAGGAAGATCATGATCATCAAGCAGCCCTCAAGGGATATTTGGAGGAAACAAAGAAATCGAAATGTCTCAAAAAAACACTCAATCCAATGTGGGATGAGAGTTTCTTTTTCAGTGTGAGGAATGTTGAACAGAACGGAAGTGATGAGCTATTTGTGGGAGCCATTAAGGATGAGCTGATTGTAAATGTTTGGGATTTTGACTTGTTTCAATCGAATGATTTTATGGGAAGTGTCTCGGTGCCACTCTCTCAATTGTTAAAAAATCAAACACAGAAATTCTATTTGAAATTGGAGGGTGTTCCTCATGGATTCATCTTTTTGGAAATTACAGCACAAAACTGTGGTTTGGATTTGGGTGATGAATTTTTTGCAAGTGGAGCTCCAACTTCAAATTCTACCACTCTAAGTAGTGGTAAGAGTATTCGATTTAATCAGGCTGTTGTTGATGGAACCAATGTGGAAGTTTGTGCAACAGATGTTAAAATAGGCGAGTGGAATGGATTTAAATTCGATCAATTCATGACGAATAGTAAATTATTACAAGAATTATTCCAAGAATTGGAACAGAATCCAAATAAGGACTATGAATTGATTCAACCACTGGGAGAGGGATCATATGGAATTGTATTTTCTGCACTCAAAAATCTTGGACCAGAACAGAATAGGAATGAAATGGTTGCACTCAAAAAAGTTAAAATTGATAATTTACAAAGTGCTCAAGAAATTCTCTATGAAATTGAACTTGTTCAATATTTGGACGAGGGTGAATTATCAGAGTGGCCATACATTGTACACCACAATAGCATTTTCCTTGAAAGTGTAAATAGATCGAGTAAGGAGAATGAAAATGATGAAATGACCATTTGTTTAGAGATGCCACTCTTTTCACAAGGTGATTTACAAAAATTTTTGGAATCCAAAGCAAGAAAGGGCAAGAAGATTCAAATTTCAACATTTGTATTGTACATGAAACAGTTGGCAGAGACGTTGGCACTCTTGCATCACCCAGAATTCAGATCGAGACACAATAGAAAATCACTCTCCTCTGAACCTATCGAAAATGAACAAAAAGAACCATCGAAAGAAGAAAATTCCTTCGTTTACTGTCATCGTGACATTAAACCTCAAAATATTTTCATTGCAGATGATTATCAAACATTGAAATTGGCTGATTTTTCCTTCCTGATACGTATCAATTCTGAGAAGGGTATGAGTAATGCAATAGATGGCATGAAGAATACCAAATTGTGTGGTTCTATTCCTCACATGGCTCCAGAGCTCTATCTCCAAATGAACAGCGATAGTGTGGACCCTATTTCTCCAAGTGAGGATAGAAGTGATAGTGAGAAAATTAGTGAGATGGAATTGTTACGAAAAACCGATGTCTTTTCATTAGGTGTAATTGCCTACCAGCTGTTAACTTTTGATACAAAGATTGACCACACATTCTACCAGAGAATCATGCCTGGAGGTGTCAATTTTGGAGGCAAGTTATCTAACAAGAAGAAACAAAAGGAGAAATTCAATGATTTTGTAGATGAATTGGAATTTGAAATTAGCAAAATGATTTCTGTAGCTGATAATGAGGAAGAGTATGCACTTATTGAGCCAATCAAGAATGCAATTCTTTCCTGTCTTAAATGGAATCCAAAAGAAAGAATTTCCTCATTGGAGTTGTGGGATAATTTGAGAAAGATTGAAGAATTAGTTGAAAATTTGGATACAGAACAGATTTAACAAATTCAATATCTTTCGTGGAATAAAATTACTAACCACCCTTGCATACTAAATCTTTCTCTTTTACATTTTTCGATAAATTCTTGTCAGAAAAACCTTTAAAGTGTAATTATTATCTATAATTGCAAATATGTTATCCTTGGTAATGGTTCCTCGAATTTAATCCATCAAATGTGTAATATTTGGATCTTTCATTGATTTTAACAAGGTGTAGGTGCTTCCATAACTGGTTGTTTTATCATGCAAGGCAACAAACTAGACTTAAATCTCAACTAAATAAATACATTCATTTTCAAGGGTATTTTATTGAAAGAGAATTATCTCACTATCCATGTTGATATTGATACTTTCAGTTCAAGTTTACTGCCTCACTCAATAATCATTTACTGTTGCTTACAAGCGAATCAGAAACAATTTGGTAAGGAATGTAAATTTCAGCTCCCTTGAACGTCATCCACACCAAAATAACAACACTCATAGTAATGATTAATTCCAATCAATATTCCAATTAAACATTCCTCTAATTGGATTCATCATCAGACTCTATGGCTTGCCTTTTTTCAGCAGTACTTGGCGATCTTACAATTTTACAAACGCCAGAACTACAATCATATTTATAAGAAGATGAAGATGATCCTTTTGATGATGAGGAACGAGTGAGAGCACATCCTTGTTTTTGACTATTATCAACTCCTCTAATCCAATCTATCAAAAATTCAACTCCACCAATTATCAATCAGAGAACCATTATAATTATTGTTATATTGAAGAAACGTTTTTTTTTTGTATTTTAAATTTTAATAAGTTCATATCAATTAAATATAATTTATTGTTGGTCAATAGAGGCGAAATTATTTTACCTCCATCCCACACAAGACAACATTTTGTAATGGTCCAAAGCAATCGCACGGCATCAAATTCATTGTTCCTCCAAATGAAAAATTTAATCATCATTCCTTCTGCTTCATCATGCTTGGAGGAAGAACAAGAACAAAAATAAAATCAAGCTAAAAAAAGATTCAAAGCCTTTTTGTCTTTTCTATTGGAACTTTGATCAAACTCAAAATTGCAATAGAGTTTGGAAATACTACACACAATTTATTTACACAATCAATAGAAAATTTCAAGACGGAAAAACATTAGAAGTGTTACCAATTATTCCTTTCTTAGCACGTCTATTTGATTGTATTTATTCAATTTGGATTTGTTTAATAACAAGCCTTCGAAAAGTTTCATCACCAATATCACCATCATTAAATCATCATCAGATCACTGATATGAGTGTGAAAATAAATCATCACTCTTCGGAAGAAACTAACATTGAAGAGGAGGATGAATTCTTTAATAATTTTATTGATTCATCCTTTGAGAGGAGTAAAATACTTGATCAACTCTCAAATCAAGACACAAGCGATCAATATATTCAATTGGGAAATGTTGTTGATGCTACAGATGAAGAGACAGATGTATTTGGAATGGGTCTATTATTTGTAAGTTCAATTTTATTCATTGGTCTATAATTTTCTAACTATTAAAAAGGCTGAAGAATCTGTAGTTGTAGACAAGACTGTCCTACAATCAGAAACAGGAACAGAGGTATGTTTTAAATATGAGATAAATTGTACGAAACAACAAAGTTTTTGAAAACTTTCGTTTTGCAAGTGGTTTCATCGGAAAGGTACCTTTCTGAAAGTAATGCCAATGATTTTCCATCAATCATGAAACTATTGTGCAAGTTTTTACAGAGAATGAAATGTTTTTCTTCAACCCAACATTTTGTAATGGTCCAAGTTTTGAACACATTCGTAAGACAACTCTATTCCAAAAAGTTTATTGAAAAGGGTAAGTTTGTGAGCTTTTTTCGAAACTAAACATGTTATTCCAGTTATTCAAAAAAATAGTGCTTGCTTTTTCAGCACTAAATACACACTTCTTGTATTGGCAAGATATTGTACATATGTTTTAAACGAATATGCTGACAAACCATTATCGGAAAATGTAATTCACACAATTCAATACGCTTGTAAAATTTTGAATGTAATATTGACTGGAAGAAAGACAACTGATGCAGAGAATAGATTGGAGAAAGTAATTCCAGAAAAGTTGGTTGCCTTTCCTTTTAATCTTAATGACAACAAACCTAAAGAGGAAAATTCTGAAACTATACCAAATACTGATATTATTCAACAATTATTAATCATCTCCAACGAGCAATCAGTGGATTCTAATTTTACAATCACACCAGTAATTGGAAAATTCTCAAATTCTACTCTTTCTTTTGATAAGATTGTTAAACAATCTAGGTCATACCTCATCAATAATTTACTTGTTGGAGAAAATTTATGCTACATACTGAACAAGATTTTGAGCTCTAATTATGAACAAAAGGGTGAAGTGAGTGGAGTCACATTCGAAATTATCAATCTTCTTTCAAAGCCAAATGTGAATGTCTGTAAAATAGAAACTGAATTTTTGATTGAAAAGGTAAAAGAAATCATTACAAAACAATCTGTTGGAAACTATAGTCCAGATATATTGAGATCTATTGCCACTCTCATTCTTAAAAAAACCAACACAAAAGATTCCAAACTTGCACTTGCCCACTTTTTAAACGGTATTTTCTGCATTTTTAATGAGGAGGATGGCGTTCAAAAGTCCATGGCAATCTACTCCAATTACTTGTACCTAATGGCTAATATCTATTCGTCACACTCCACTTTTAATGAAATCAAACCAGATTCTTACAATCTTCCACTAATAGTTAGCCCAATGATAGAAAAATATTTCCCTCTTAATAAGATTAAAGAAGTTGAGGAGGCTTTTACGTTTAAGAAATCATTATTGCAGGAAATTATAGTTTATGCTGAATTGTTCTCTCACGCCAATATTAACAAGGTGATTACCATTGTGGAGAAGGCTGTCGATCTCGAGTTGGGAACTCCATCCACTAATGATTTAATCACTAATTTCCTTGTTTTACTCAAAAATGGCCTCCAAGAAAACAATAAGGAGTTTAAGGATAGTTTTGTTTCCAGCTCCATTGAGAACTTGAGCAAACTTTTCAAAATTGGAGAAAATATTGGTGATCACGATACTCAAAGGGTGTTTAACAAGATTTTAGATATTTTGGCATCATCAAATTGTGATATCGCATCTTTAAACATGAGTATTATTGAGATGAAGCCACAAGTGTTAAGAATTTTTATGAAATTAGTATTGCACAACTCATCTGATAGAAAAATTTATGAATCAATATGGACAACATTTATCAAATCTTTGGAAACTGTTTCAATTTCACAAACTGGTGTTGAGGTTTGCCTATTCTTAGCTTTTAGTTTTGAGACCTTCTCTATTGAAACAAGAAAGATAATATTTTCTTCACTATTGACACAAGTGTTGAAGGAAGACTTTTTGAAAGATAGTAGGAAAACACTTCTTTCTAATATCTTGGTATTGTTTGAATACTTGTGCTTTAACTTTGAAAAGATTCCATCTTCGGCACTGCAACAACTCACATGTTTTATCAAGGGAGAGAACATTACAGTATCTAAAAATTTATTACTCCAACAATTAGACTCTAAGGATGTGGGTAATGGTATTTTTGAGTTGAACTACTCTAGTAATCAGCTTTCTTCACATGTTACGCAAATATTGTCAAAGGATAACATGGCTGAAAAGTTGATATGTGTCCTTTTTGAAGCCTTTACAAGTTATCAAGACAAAAATACTAACCACGAATGTGATTACTTTACAGATGTCTCACTCAGGTTAATTAAAACCTTGATGAAGATTGAAAATTTGAAATTTAACAAGAACAACTTTAGCAACATTTTAGCAGAGATTTTCTACCACGATAAGACTGCATCTAATGATTCTGTTGTTGAAAGAGTGTTAAAAGAGAAAAGCTTTGAAAATGTCAAGCCAATATTTTTGTCTCTCTATTCTGACAAAACATGTATGCTTCTTAAAAAGCAAATAGAGAAAAGTCCATCAAAAAAGCTTTTCGAAACAGCCTTAGATTTCTCCTTTTCATTGCTCAAGAATTTGTTGAATGATTTGTATTTGGTTTTCTCCAAGGAACTTCAAATCAATCAACTTTCTACTGAAGAAGTAGATGTATGCTTGGATATTTGCCAATCATCTCTTGCAAAGGAGGATATTGTATCATTGATCAGCTCTTTCACTTCACCTAATCTGGCCAAGATTTCAACTCTAAACGTTGGTGAGTGGTATGATGGAAAATTACAATCTCTCAAGAAAATTGTCTCCGAGTTGTCCTTGGCAGAAAGTTTCAATTCTATTCTGATACATAATGTAAAGAGTGTACATCTTTCAAGGGAGAACTCTACAGCATTTGCTTTGTATCATTCTATCAAATCAGTTATTGAATTAATTTCTTTCACAATCAATAAGGCAACTGAACAAAACATGCTCGACTTGTCTCAATTTAATTCAGAAAAAGTCGAAAGTTTATTCAATATTAGAGAACACTATACATTTAGATCAGCCTTATTGGTAGAATCAATTCTTTTCAATATTTTCAAAGATGGTTTTGTTCAGGAGTTACATATTTTCAAGAATTTTACTCTTCTTAGAATTGTTGAATCAGTCAAGAAAACCTTGTTGGTAGAAAAGAAAGTTGAAGTTGCAAAGAAGGTTTTAGCTGAAGTTTTCGAACATTTGGAAGATCAAATATTTTCTACTGATGAAAAGAAATTACAAAGCATTCAAGTATTACTTGTCGGTCAGTCAACAAGTCCAAAATATTGTGAGAACCTAAAGTTTAACTCTTCTATTTTGATGAGCTTACTAATGCAAACAGAAAATTCGGCTGAAATATTTAACCTATTGCTCTCTTTTATTGAATCAATTTTAACTAAGGTTGATCCCGAAAACAAGGAAATTTCTAAAGTATTATCTGAAACAGAAGGATTTAATACTTTTATAGAAAGTAAGGTTTTGGTTAAAGATACAAGGAAACAAATAGAGCAATTGATAAAATGCTTATCAGGAAAGGAAAATTCAAAACAACTTGTAGATGCCATTGTTTCTTCATTGATGAAAGTTTTACAGGAATGTGCATATTCTAATAGTAAGAACTTTGACGAGCTTTCCCAAGATTTATTCCCATTATTTAATTCTATCAGCAGAGGTGACAAGTTGCTTGATAGTTTTGTGGAGATTTTGGACTCACCAACTGCAAAGAAGGACGTTCATATCATTGAGTCTATTTGTACATTTTTATGCAAGTACTTGGAAAGAGATTTAGATTCTAAACGTGGTGAATCCAATCGTCAAATTTTGAAGTATCTCAAGGAAAGAACCAATAGTGAGAAGGTTTTCACCTTTGAGGGTCCAGTGATTCAATCAAATACAGAGATTGAGGAAAATATGGAGAATAATTCCTACAAAGCAAGTCATAGTTTGATTAAAACTTCTGGATTTAATGTAGACCTGGAGGATGTATCAGACAAACCAGATTCAGAAGCTACGCCTATTGAATCATCCAATGGCAATACTCTTTGTGTTAGTGACTCACTAATTGAAAAACTCATCTCCATTCTATCCGAATTGAAACAAGAGTATGAAAAGCAAACCACAGAATCAGAGAGCAAGAATTTTTCTTGGAGTCTACAAGAAGATTTTTCAGTTTCCGAGTCACAAAAAGTTTTGGCTGAAAGAGTTGCCTCTTTTGCAGCATCTTCCTTCACTGCTAATGTTACGTTCGAGAGAAGACAAGAGGTCAACATTTTTAGAAGTAAACCAATGCCAAGACATTTACTTGCTTCAAATTTGTCGAACACTATGGCCCTATCAGAACAAAGTGACATTTCCTTCATGAAAAATACGACAAATTTTGCAGATAATATGAAAAAGGACAATACCAGAAGTGATGCTGTTATTATGAATACTCATTCAGTTCCTTTCAAAGTTGTCCACATCAAGTTCAATCCAGAAAATGACAACTTTTTAGCAGTTGCAGGTATTTATGAATGTCACGTACTAGTTTTAGACTCTGAATGCAACGTTATCCAACAAATCCCTCTCTATTTGGCATGTGAAGATATGCCTACCGAGACTTATATTATTGATATTCAATGGTTGCCCGGAGAACAGTGCTTACTTTCTGTTACAACAAACCAATTTGTTAAGGTGTATGACCTGTCTTCAGACACTTTCTGTCCTACATTTAACTTTGCTGCTCAGGATGATTTGATTGCATCGAGTGTATTTGCCTCTGATCCAAATGGAATGAAGGATTTAAAGACATGTTTTGCTCTTACAAAGAAAGGTCAACTTTACTATCAAAGCTATTTCAATAGTGGTGGTGAAGCTACATTCACTGATAGTATCACAATTACAACACACAATGGCTCCTCAGAAGGAAAATATGTGTTCTATTCAGAACTTGCTCATATGTTATTTGTAAGTTATGCGGATGGTACATCTGTCGCCTTGCAACTTGATCATTTGTCTGGTAAAATTTTGTCTTGCTTGGAACTCTCCAAAGATTCTAGCTTTAAATCTCTTGGATTCTTTACTCATGTGGTGGAAGCTATTGATATGTGTGGTGTTGTTGCAGTAATGACCAGCAATTACAAATTGGTTCTATTTAACTTTTTGAAGGATAAGGTTGAATACCAAATTTTAGATACTCCAGATTCCCACACTATTCAAGGAATAACGAGTATACCACCATTCAGCAAAAACTCCTCAATTATTGGCTTATTTAGCAGTGGCGAGTTGATTAAGTATTCTGTTACCAAAGAGATCGTTCCTTGTCTTTCCCTACCACCAAAGAGTAGAATATTCAAAGAATTGAGAAAGAGACACGGTGCCAAGTCTGTAAAGAAGGTTAAACAAAAGCTTTCAAAGCCAGTGGTTACTGAAAAACCAAAAGACTTGGACAGTTTACCAATTGATACAGAAACAAGTGAGGATATTACCTCTAAATGCACTTTTGAAGGGGAAAAGGTCAATGATATTGGATTGGATTCTTTTAAAGATTCATTAGATGAAAATAACACTCTCTTCGTGCAAGGTAGCAATTTAAAATTCAAAGTTAAAAAGCCAGATGATTATGTCTTTACTCACATCCAAGTATTAGTAGGAAAATCTAACAAAAACTCTATTCCATATTCCATCCTTATGAATAGTCATACAATAGAGACTGAAGTTGATACTGAAAAGTGGTACACTATTATTCTCACAAACCAAGAGGCTTTAGATTTGTCAGAGTTGGAGATTGAATTTTCAACAGTACATGGTGGGTCAAACGAACCTGCAATAGATTCCATCAAAATATTTGGTACTTTTTCATCTACATTTAGATTTAATTATAGCAAAAAGAAGTTAGAGCCAAAGATTGTGGAGGAAACAAGCATGCACCATGAAGAAAAGCTATCCTTCTCTTCAGAAGAAATATCTATGATATACTTCTTGAACAGAACTATTTCTGACTACTTCCAAAAGAATGGTATTGAAACCAAATTATCCAAGACTAATATTTTCTCCATTATGGCAGAATGTCTAATGATACCAAAGTTTGAAGAGGTTAAAGACTATTTGATTTCTACTATGATTTCTCTTTGTGATGAACCAAAATCTTTCGTTACTTCCAAAACAGCAGTTGAGTTAAAATATATTTCAAAGAAGAAATTACAAGAGATGGACTCCTTCAAGATTGATATTGTAATTTCTAAATATTTGGAGGCAATAGAATTTGATTATGAGCAAGTTTTTGACCAAATCAAGTCCGAAGTTGACTTTAAGAAAACACTCTATTCACTGATAGAAAAAAACAAATTCGATGGAAACTTGAATCATGACAATTTAATCAAACTGTATAGCTCAATTCTCTTTATTGAATTTTACAAGGAATCAGGATCTTTAGATCAAATTTCTAAATTCCTATTGGACGATGATGAGGCAGTGCGTACAAGCTGCTCTACCTCTTTGGCAAGCATGATGACTTTCAGCAATGTTCCAAATGACAAAGTACAAATTTTCACTACCTATTTGGTGGACCTTACAGAAAAGACACACGACTCTCTTTCATTGCTAAATATTCTTCAACTTGTTTCTGTATCAATTCTTAAATACTGTTCGAATTTGAAAGAAGATGAGTATGAAACAAGTATTTCAACATTTATTCGCTCATTAGCATTTAATTTTACAGACTTGTTGAATAATCTCGCCATGAAAAGCCCAGCAAGCGAGAAGAGAACACTCATCATGGCCATGCTTGCCTCTCTTCTTTCTACCTCCTCTGATTCCAAGTTTGTTCCTTCACTTAGAAAAGAAATTTGTAATTTATTGACAGAGTCAATTCCTGAATTGCATACATCCATGGTGTCTGTTTGCGATGATATGTTAGCATTGTTTGTTCCAGGAAATCAAGCTGACTTTGAGGATATCATGGGAGGCTTACTGAGAAGCCAAAAAGAAATTCCTACCAGATTATTCTCTCCAATATTCTCATTGGCATACCTGGAAGAAAATAAGTCTGATGTATTTGCATCCTATCCCAAGATAGTTTTACAAGTTGTATTGAGACTATTCAAACATGTTATTAATGTAATACCAGTAATTGAAGCAGACAAACAAAAATGGAGTAACTTTTTCTCAAACATTGCTCTAGACGAAACTCCATTCATCAGATCAATTGGAAAATACAATCTTCTTTTGATTTGTGGAAGTGAGCAATTCTACAACAAACTCATGGATGAAAAATTATTCAAGTCCAAGCTGTCAGACTTTGTCAATGGTTCCGATCCTGTCTCTGTTTGGTCACCAGAAAAGGCAAGAAGATTAGTAGTTAAAGTCAACGATATTATGGATAGTGTCAAGGCAAGACCAGAAAATTGGATCAACTTCTGCATGGAACATGAAAATGTTTTGCCTGCCTTGTTCGAGTTTTCATTCTTATTGGATGAGAGCGTTACTATTCCTCTCCTTTTACTGAACATGTCTTTTGTATCAGACAATGACTCTACTCTACAAAAACTTTCTTCTCTGATCACTACTCACTCTGCAAAGACGTTAAATAAGTTTGTAGATTTTATTTTCAATGGAGAAACAAACACAATCAGAGCAGAAGCTGCCCACCTAATGTCAAAACTTGTACAATTCAGTGTCAAGTACAAGGAGATGCTTTTTAACATCATCGTAAAGAGAGTTCAATCCTTGCCATACTACGGTAAGAAGGGTAAAGAATTTTTGAACAACCTATTGATTCCAATCTATGACCACTATCCAGAAAAGAAGCAATTAATTGCTGATGAATTGGCCAAGTGTTTACAATCACAAAATGGATTGATTTGTAACCATCCTAATTCTTACATTTATGATACCATTCAACAATATATTTCTGTTGAACCTTCTGGTTATTACTTGGAAACAACTCCTTGTTTGGTCTGTAGTGATCCTGAACTTGACTTCAAGGAACTCAATTTACAAGATATTATCCAAGGTCAAAAACAATCCCATTCATCTCACTACTACAAGCTTTCTAATTCTTACACAATAGAATCAATGTCAATTGACATAAGTGATTTTAAGAGATCCAAAATGATTAGAACAGTGGAAATTTATTTCAACAATAACCAAGCACTGGACGCCAATGATTTACCTAAAAACTCAACAGTTTGGCAAAGGGCTGGTACAATGAATGTTGCAAAAGGAGAGCAATCTGCCACATTAACTTTTAGTGTTCCAGTTACATGTTGCAACCTATTGGTTGAATTTTCAAGCTTTTACTTTGATTTGGCTTCTATGGATGCACTCTTTTGTGATTCTTGTGGAATTGCTGTCTATGACAAGTATGGACTTTGTCTTTCATGTGGTGAAAATGTATTTTCATGCAGTAATTGTAGGGGAATTAATTATGATAACTTGGACGCATTCATTTGTTCCACTTGTGGTACTTGCAAGTTTGCCACTTTTGCCTTCTCTTTGAGTGCCAAACAAGTATTCATTGGAGACAAGATTAGAAATGAAGATGATTGCAAAAAGTCCTTACAGATCATTGACAACCAACTCAATTCAAGTGAAGCTAAACTTTCTGCTTTGAAGACCAAGAGTTCTGAGATTAAATCTCTGCTTGTAAAGTTAAAGACAGGAGATTATGGGGAACAAAAGCTCTCCGAAGTTATTTCCTCTCTCCAAGATGTTTATAACAATGAAACAAAGACTCTCCATGGTGGGCTGTCACATTGCCAAAAGCTAATGCTCACAACAAGAAAGCATTTGAGAGAATACATTTCTGCAAACAGACAATCAGACAAGAAGTATTACCATGAAAGCACAAGTTCACAATCTTCTAATCAGTTCGAAAATAAGTGTTATGGTTGTGCAAATAACTTTGTTTCCAATGTTATGGACTTTTTCTTAACAGTTAAAGACAATAACGACGTAAATTTCAATGACAATTTAGTTGAAGAACTATTCAAGAATATTAGTAGAGGAGGATTGAAAGAAAAATCATTTAAATTGCTAACTTGTCTATCCTTTGGAAATGAGCAAGTCAGCGAAAAAGTTAATTCCAAACTCAAAGAACAAATTGTCAAGTACTGCCGAAAGACTTTAAAGGGCTACGATGTAACCTCTCAATTGGTAGCACTTACTGAACTTTTGAAAAGAACTTTTGATGAAAAAGATCCATTCTTTAACAATAGAATCCAATTATTGTTTGAGGTTTTATTAGAGACCTCCAAGTTCAGCTCTTCCGTTATTATTTGTGAAGAAATGATCAAACCATGCTTGATTATTCTTCAAAAGTTTATTTCTTACGGAAATTCAAAACCATCCTCAGAACACAGCACTACCGATCAAACAGTAGTACCAATGAGAGGATTACACTTTGGATATCATCAAGTTAAGGAAGGAGAAATGACTTTCGAAATGTTCAAGAATAATCAAATTCCAAAGAAGTTGCCAAGAAATGACTTTGATATTCTAGGTAGAGAATTCCTTTCCAATACTCTCCTTAACCTTTCCTCAAATACTGTGAGAGAATTGACATTGCAAATATTACAATCCCTTTGTTTAGACAACTCACACAAACAAATTGGTATTCTCCAAGCTCTTACTGCTCTATTATCTGAAGCTATGAAACGAGGTGAGGTATCTTCATGCTTCTTTAAACTTTTCAATGAATTGGTCAAACAGGAAGAGAGAAAGACATTACTTTCAAGTAAGGGCTTCTTGAGCTTTGTTTGCAAGTTGCTCAAGAAGGAAGTGAGCTACATACACAAACTTGAAAATTCAAACACAAATCAAAGTCAAGATCTTTCTACTGGCTCCAGTCTATACTTTTTGGTTTCTCTCCTCTCTGAATTCTTAATAATTCCAGAAATATTGACAGAATTCAAGACAAACGAACAACATATTAGCACAGTTTTAGGAAGTTTCCTCTCACTCAAATCTCTTGTTGTTCAAAAAACAAAGGCAACAACTGACAGTTATGAAATGCTCAAGTCACTCACTGAAAAACTTCAAGATACAGAAGATGACAAGAAATTGTTTATTGCTGCTTGTGTTGATACTCTCAAACTTTACAGTGATAACAGAACAGCCTTATTTGTTTTTGAAAAATTGAATAATATTATTCAACCAATCAAGGAGGAACCTGTTTTCAAGTTGAAACTTGTTCGTGCAGCAAGCCAGGAATTCTACTTCCAAGGAAGACTGTCAAGACAAACATGGAATTCTGTAGACTTTAAGAATAGTTCTGGAGGACCAGCTTTAATGTCAGATGTAAAGGATAAGATTTGTGAGGAACTCTCCATTCATTCAGATATTCCATTCGAACTTTTGGTGAATAACAAGATTATTGCTCTCAACTTACCAGTTACAAGAGTTTACGAAAAGGTCTGGCTCACAAGAAATATGGAAGGTAGCACTCCAAATGCTCCTATGGAAGTTATTTACAGATTCCAAGGTATTGATGAAGCATCAGAAGATAATGTGGATACTCTCCCAAGTGAAGATGATTCTATCAATATTGCCCAAAGATGTAAGATTACAGGAATTATTTCCAAGTATGGAGGTATTGAAGTTATGGTTTCTTATTTAAGATCAATTACAGATTTTAGCTCTGATAAGAGCTTGGCCAAGAATCTTCTGCAATTCATGCAATACTGTACTAATGTCAAGTTGAATAGAAGAAGATTTTTAATGATAGATTCTGTTGAATGCCTACTTTCCAAGTGCAAATATGTTTTCCAACATGGTGATTTGGCAGAAATTGCAGAACTATTACTCCTCGTAATAAGACCTCTCATCAAGGAGGCTACCAAGATGAGTCATGAAACACCAGCAAGTCCTTTGAGTAGTCCTCTTAGCCCTATCTCTGCTGACATTTTCAACGTTGATTCATCAGACTTATCACCAATGTCACCAAATATTATTGGAAAATCAGACAAGTACAAGATTAGTAATGAGGAAATATTGGAACAATTGAAAATGTTCTTGGAACGATTGCCAGTTTGCAGCACCAAGATTGTTGGAGCAGTCCAATCCATATTACCTTTCTTAACCTATGGTTTGGAGGAGCCAATGAATTACCTAATTCAATATTTTGAGCCATATCTCAAGTTTGAAACATTTGAAAATACTACCAAGCAAAAGTTCTATCTCGACTCATTTGTGAATGTAGTTACCAGCATTCCAAACGATTTTGCAGGTAATAATCTTAAAACTCAAATACTTCAAAGGGGTATCACCAAGTTAGCTCTGGACTTTGTTTTGAATCACTTTGGAGAATCTCAAGATTGGAAATCATCACTGTCTTTACCAGCACTTCCTTATGCACTTAACTTGCTGCAAGGATTGGTTACGTTCCACTCTCCAACTCATAATCTGCTCAACAGTGAACCACTCTTTAGAATTCTACACAAGATTGAAGAAAATACCGAGGAAAAGATGATTGCAACATATGCTGAATCACTTCTCAATAGTATTGCAGAAGGATCCTCTCAATCCAAGTCTATCATCAGTAACATTAGAAAGAGTACTAAAGAGGAAAAGAAGAAGAAAGCCATGTCTAAACGTGAAAAGACTCTCAAGCAATTGAAACAACCAAAGATTACATTTAATTTTGATGAGGCAGAAGAGGAAGACAAGGGTATTTTGTGTTCTGTTTGTGGTGATGGTAATAGCTTCAAGCCAGAAGAAGTTTTGGGAACCTACATGTTCTGCAAGCACTGTTATCTTTCAGATAACTCTAGTGCCATCTCCTCAGTTACACAATTTAATACTATTCACTCATCTTGTCACACTCTTGCTGTTACCGCTGACCAGAATAGAAATCCACCAAAGACAGAATGGGAAGGTGCTCAAATCAGAAATTCTTTCACCAAATGTAACGCCCTTTTCCCATTCAAGGGTCCAAAGACTTCAGCAAGCAATTATTCCAATGCTGTTCAAAAGTACGTATCAGATTTGTCACTCGTAAAGAATACTGGAAGAGAGTCTTTTGATCTCCTCTCTCACGACTTGATGTTATTGTTAAACAAGTTTGCTAAAGAAGAATCATTCTCAAAGGATTCTGGAGGTGGTAGTGCTATTCACCAAGTTAAATTGATTCCTTTCATGATTCAAATGGGTATCTACATTTTGGATACTCTCAACAAGAACAGAGAAACACAAGAAACATTATTGACAAGCTTTTTGAGCACGGACATGGAGACAACACTTGAATTGGAAAATATTAGCTACAATGCCATATTATCTCTCTATTTGATGACTCTAGAAGAATGGAACCATTATAAGAAAATTGTTATTGAAAGAGTTGTATCAACCATTAAGAATACCACAAGTGGTTCTGAAGAAGAAAAGTTCAATGCACAAAGACCTGCCCTGATATTTGTTGCTCTAATTGATGCATTCCAAAACCATTTAAAGTCTCCATCAGGCTTGCCAATTAAGGAATCAATCAAACATGCCAGCACTGAAGAATGGATTGTCAAATTGTCCAAGAAATTGGAATCTATTGATCAGGAAGCATTATCCAAGCTTGAAGGCATTGCAACTCTCTACACTACCCAATTATTGAAATTCACCAGTGTTGAACAATTTGAACAAATCGTTTTCAAATAAACATCTTTTAACAGTTTATTAAGAGACCAATAAAAAAAGTTGGTAAATTCAATGAAATTGAATTTGGAATTTATTATTTTACAAAATGGTAAAGTTTCAAATATTTACATCATTAAACATCCACCTTTCTTATCATCATCCTTCTTTTGATTGGATTTCTGATTATTCGATGAAGCATTCTTTGGTTTAATGCCCACAGATTCAGGATCCAATTTAATTTGAGCACACAATTGGAAAATTTCCTCAATACCCTTATGTTGTTTGGCAGATGATTCTCTATAACAGACAGCTCCAATCTTTTCCTTGAAAGCTTCTCCTTGTTCGGATGTAATACATTCTTTACCCTTGACTGGATCCTCTCTCAAGTCACATTTGAGTGCAACAAGTACAATTGGTGTATCAGGACAATAGTGACGAACTATTATAATGTAATGAGTTTGTTGAATCGAATTTGATTCATGTTTTTGAATATTTTGTTGGTTGGTTCGATGAAATTATTAATAGAAACTAACCTTCTTTTATCCACTTGACAGGAATATTTTCCAAACTTGTCGTACTACTAACATCAAAACCAATAAGAAACACACTTGTATCTAATCAGAAACAACAATGAAAAACAACAAATATTAATTAAAAAAACGGAAATTTTCGAAAATTAGATGAAAAAAGGTCAAAAATTAAAATATTTCCGTGAGTACAAACCTGAGTATGAAAGATGTCGGAGTTCATCAAAGTCTTCTTGACCAGCTGTTATTGTAATAATTAAATAGTTTAAATGTTGAGTTGTTACAATAAATAATATTACTAACCTGTATCCCAAAGTGTCAATCCGACTGTACGACCATTATAAGTTGTTTCCGTTACAAAGTTATCAACAACTGTTGGGTTATAATCTTCAGGAAAGATATGGTTTACTCCACTTTATTCGAAACTATAAGAAACTAGTCTAAAGTTATACATACGACAAGAGAAAGTTTGTTTTTCCAATAGCACCGTCTCCAACTATCACTACTTTAGTATCACTAGACATTTTTTTTAATTATTGTTTGACAGGAAACATTTGTGAAAGCTAGACTTGTTGCTGCCGAAAATATCACAACTCTATTTGAAATGAAAATTTGACAATTGGAAGTTGTTACTTGTGCTCTTACTTCAATTTGATGTTGTTTCATCATCTGTGATGGATATTGAATCATCAGCTAATTTTTCCAAATCAGCAATATTTAATAATTATTTAATAATATACAATTTAAAAAACAAAATGCCTCCAAAAGCAAACTCGGATCATGCAGATGCAGAGGCAGTATTGAAAAAATATGTTGATGAATTGAATGAACAATCGGAACAAGTTGCAATACAAACCGGAACCTCTTCATCCTCCTCAACACTTGCCAAATATTTGAGTGCAGCACCAAAGTTTAAAAAGAGTGGTGTACAGATGGGAAGCATAACAATAGCAGCAGCATCAAATGATGGTGAGAAGGTACTAGTATCATCGGCGCTGATGAATGAAAAGAATTCAAGTTCGGAACAATCATTGATTTATCAACCAAAATTAATGATGGGCAATTTGAATACTAATAATTTAAATAATTTAAATAATAATGTAAATAATAATTCTACAGAAAGGAATAATACACCAATGGAAAAGAAGAGGAAAATGAATGATTTTCTTGATGAAATTTCCAATAAGAATATGCCTAAAAAGACCAAAAAGAATGGTTATTTGAAAATATCAAATGTTAGAATTTCATTAGAGGAAATAGAGGATGAATTTTCGAGGTTTGGAAGTGTTGATCAATGTTTTGGATCTCATGATAGTGAAAATATTTTCTATTTGGAAATGAAAAGGTATGATGCAGAGTGTGCCATGCATGCAATGCAAAAGAGAAGATTTGGAGGAGAACCAATTAATATTCAATGGTGTACAAATAGTGAAATTGAAAAGAATTGTAAGTTTTTCAAAGTGTTAGAAATATGTAACTTTATCTCGAAATGAATACAGTCAATACAGAATTTACCGAGGAAATGTCCAATAATTTAATCAAACTGTTACAAAATATTGATACAAAACGAAATTCAATAATGAACTTGATGGGATTTTGTTTGGATTATTCAAATCATGCAGAGACAATTATAGACATGGTCATAAAACAAGTATTCTCTGCAGCTAAAAAAACCAGTAATCCAATTCAGAAACTTGCATGCATTTATGTGTTCAATGATTTACTCCACAATCCTTCACATTCAGCCAACTATTTAAATTTACTTCAAGATCGAATGATTGGAATTTTGCAAGCAACTTTAGCTATCAATAATAAGGAAATCAAAGAAAAGGTTGGAATTGTACTGAAATTATGGAAGGATAAGACCTTCTTTTCAGAGACAAAAATTCAAGGATGGATTGACATATTATCGTAATTTTTGAACTATTTATGTAATGCATGGCCTTCATCTTTGATATGTTGGAATAAAGAATTTCTGGTGGTAAATTCTTCACCACAAACATTACACTTGAGTGAAGTGTCCTTCTTTTCCTTTTTATCCTTGGCTCTACGCTTCTTCTTATCCTTCTTTCCACCCGTTTCAACTTCATCAGCAACATTTTCTGTTGTATCTTGTTCAGTGGTTTCTTCAGTTGGTTGTTGCTCCTCTTGTTGAACTGTTTCAGAATTGCTACTGCTTGCTTTTGGTTCCGTTGACTTGCTTGAAGTTGGCTTAGTGGAAGGAGTGTTTGCCTTGTTTGTCTTTGCTGGTTCAGCATTCTTCTTAGTGGTTGACTTTGGAACAAAATCATCATCGCTATCGTCTCCCTTCTTTTTCTTTCCTGACTTTTTCTTTGAGGATGATTTAGTCTTTTCCTGTTGTTTTGATTGTTCGATAGATTCTTTGAGAATTTCAATTTGTTCACGATCCAAATAGACAATACCCTTCTTGAGCTTCTTTTGCTTCTTTTTGTCCTTCTTTGATTTCTTATCACCGAAAAAGTTGTCATCGTCATCATTTTGTGCTTCCTCTGCATTTTCTGCTGGTTTTTGTTCTGAACTTGTTGGTTTCTTGTTATCCTCTTCCTCAATAACTAATTCTTCCTCTTCAGCAGTTGCTGCTGCAGGTTTTTCTTCATTTTCCTGCTCTCCACTTGGTTGTTCTTCCTCTTCGTTATCCTCCTCTTCAACAACTTGTTTCTTTCCATTCTTATTATTCTTCTTCTTGGTGTCACTAACATAGAAATTATCATATAAATTCTCAACCTCATCAAGAGCATCCTGAGCTCGATTATATTCTTCCTCATCTGAAAAATCATCATGAACATCAGCATCATCATCTGAAAATTCATCATTCAACAATTGTTGTCTGAGTCTTTCCTTTTCAGCCAAATATTCCTTCTTTAACTTTTCTTGTAAAAGTCTATCTTCTTCCTTCTTTTTTTCAATTTCATCTTGCATCTTTTTTCTTCTCTTCATTTCGGCTTTAACTCTTGGATCGTCTGCCTTAACCTTCTTCAGTAAATGCTTAACCAAATCATTATATTCCTTTCTAGCTTTGTTTCTTTCCATTTCATTTTCCTTCTCAATTTGTCTTCTAATATATCTATTCTCTGCATCCGATAATCTATACTTATCCTTCCAAGCAAAAGATCTCTTTGTACTATAAGTTGACCAATAGGTATAGAATTTGTTAACCTGTTCGAATGATGAATTTTCATCTCCAAATGAAGGACTTTGAATATTAGCATTATTACTTGAACTTCCACCAACTTTTTTCGATGATTTATATTCTTCATCTTCCTTGAGAATGGTATCAAAAACTGTTTGATAAATCTTGAAGAAATTGTCCTTATCATTGCTATTAAATGTTGTGTAACATGATGATGATAAATAACTCCACAAATTCAATTGATCAGGTTCTCTGTCCACATCATCATCACAAGCTCCGGATTTAGCTGCTGCCATACCTCCCTTCATGATGATGTGTTTATTCTCATCATACCATGCTCTTTCGTTATCATCAAAGAGTGTTTCGTAGGCATCTTGAATTTCTTTAAATTTATGTGTGGCTTCTTCTTGATTATCCAAGTTACGATCCGGATGCCACACTAAAGCTTGCTTCTTGTAGGCTTTTCTAATTTCTTCCTTCGTAGCTTCCTTCGTCACTCCGAGAACTTCATAGTAATCACGAAATTGTGTCTTGCTCATTTTTTTATGGTGTTCAATCTTTGGTTTGAATTGTAATGAATTAAACATTTTAGAATATATTAATTTAATAATATTATTAAATTGAAATGTATTGTTAATAAATAGTTGGGTAGTTGGTTAATAATGAATGTTAAATAATCTTAGAGGTGTTGTCTAGATGGTACAGAGGGAAATATTTACAGGAGTTGTTGTTTGAGAATGTGAAGAGATGGTTTCTTCAGTGAGCTCATAATTTCTTCATATTCAGAGGCAGAGACAAACGTTAATGGAACTGAAAAGTCCATATCTGATGAGGTGTCAATATCTTTTTGCTTTTTGATAATTTCTTCCTCACCCTTCCTCTTTTCCTTGTCAATGAAATCTGAAATGGCTCGTTTCAGTTGCTCAATCTTTTGAATTAACAATCTAATTTCAGTATCCTTCGTTTCTTTTAGGTTTCTGATCTCATCTTCCAATTCTCTTATTCTTAATTCTCTTTGTTTCTTATCAGAATCCATTGATTTGGCCATATCGTTCAAATCAGAATTCATCTCAGTAATTTCCTCATCCTTTCTTTCGTTTTCGTCTTTCAACTCTTTGAGCAACTCTTCCAACTCTGCTATTTTCTTGTCCTTCTCCTTTTCTCTCTTTTGGAATTCTTGAGCCATCTCCACAGTTTTTTTCTTCAATGTACACACAGATGCAACTAGACGCTTATTTTCGTCTTGGGTTAGTGTTAGAGATGCTTTCTGCTCCTTGATCAATTGATCTTTTCTCAAAGAGCATTTCTGGAACTTTTTCAATTTTTCTTCATATTCATTAGTGTCCTTCACTTTGGAGCTCAATTCAGTTGCTTTCTTTTGTTCATTTTCCTTTTCTTTCTTTAAACTATCAATAGTGTTGTTTTTTCCTGCAACTTCATCCTCTTTCTGTTTGAGAGCTCTCTTCAAATTGGCAACAGAAATGTTCCTATAAAAACAGTAAACAATCAATTTGAGTTCATGCATTAAAACTTACAATTTCTTAGACTCTTCATTGAGTTGGTCAATCTTTTCAACATAATCTTTAACCATATCCTTGTCCATCTTATTTAACTTTTGAGTTTCGGCCAATTGTTTGTTCACATTTTTGATTTTATCCTTCAAATCATCAATAGTATCCTCTGCATGGGATAGCTTTAGCAGGAGCTCTTTTATCTTATCGTTGGCTTCCCTCAAGTCTTGTTGATAGGAGATGGCTTCCTTCTTATTTTCTTTCTTTCTATCAGAGAGCTGTCTAGAAGTTGTTCTTATTTGCTCCTTCTTTTCCAGCAATTCGGTTTCAGTTTCGGCAACTCGTTGAACAAAACTCAAATTTTGGTTCTTCAAAACTTCATATTCATCCCTGAGAGCATTGTATTGAGATTGAAGTTTTGTAAAATGAGTCAATTGAACCTTGAGAGCAGCAACTTCTTGATGATATTCTCCAATTTGAGATACTGTAGTTTCGTGCTCCTCTTTGACGAGGTAATATTTGGTTACAATCTCATTATGCTCTTCCTTCTTTTTTGCCATATCAGCTTCCAACTCTTTTGTGAGAAGTCCATAGTGTTCAATCTCATCCTGTTTCTTTTTAAGCTGAGATTTGTAATAACCCAGCTCTTCCTCCAATGTTCCAATTGCCTTTTGAAAATTGGAATTGTTTTGAGCCCTTTCGGATTGAAGATCATCAATGTATTTCCTAGCTTCTTGTAATTGTTGAGTGAGCTCGGTATTTTGTTGTTTTGTCTTTTCCAAATGTAATTTGTATGAACCTAGTTTTTCCTCAACTAATGGAAGCTTACGTGCTTCAAATCCTAGTACTTCCAATTTTTTGCTCTGCTCCGAAGTTTGGGCTAAAAGTCTCTGAGTATTGAATTGTTCCTGTTTCAAATTTTCGAGGGTTTTCTGTCCTTCTTCTACCATCTTTTTGTATCTATTGACTTCTGCTTGAAGCAATGCTTTTTCTTCATTTTCGCATTCCTTTCTCTTTAACTCTAACACTAATTTACCCTGAATGTAGGCCACTTGGGTTTGCAATTCAGAAACCTTTTGTTTGTGTTGTGACAATTCAAGGGAAGTTTGGTCTGGTTGGTTCTTTGCTCTTTCAAACTCGTTAATCTTTTCCTTCAATTCCTTATTCTCGTTCCTATAGTTTTTGAGGCTGGATTTCATTTGTTTTCTCTCCTTTAGCAGGGCCTCCTTATGTTGTGTTTCGAGTTCTAGTTTCTTAAGTGTCAGCTTGAATTCTTCGGGAAGGGAACTACTCAGCAGCCCTCGGTCTCTATCTTCCACTATTCGCTTTGTTTCAAGTAATCGATATTGTACTTCAGAAGCTAATTTATTGCTCTCATTCAATTCCTTCTCCAAATCTCTTATCCTAGAATCCTTATCATGTATCAAATCCATCAATTGAGTAATTTCCTCCTTTCTATTAAACAAGATAGCAAATTATTAATTAAATTTATACTTGTAAACACATACGTTAAGGCTGGAGATGCATTAATATGATAATGATGATGATCAAACCCCATTACTTCGGGTTGCTGTTGTTGTTGTTGATTTTGTTGCTGATGACCTCCTCCTGATGACAGAGGTGATGAGGAGGATGATGAGGACATCGTTTTGAGATTTTCTTTTTGAAAAATGTATGAAAAATTGGCGGGAAGATTTTGGCGCTCACTGAAAATTAAATATTAAGATGGAATTCATCATGACTACCAGATATCCTCCATTTTGCAATTCAAAGAATAACATTTAATGAAAGTTAGCCAATTCAACTAAAGAATTGTGTTTTTTATTAGTGGAGCGTCACAAACAGAAAGGAAACTATTGTATGTTCTTTGTATTCTTACTTTGCATGTTCTTGCAATGAGAACAATCACACTTTTCGCATGTACAAACTCCTTTCTCTTCACAAGGACATTGTTGATTGTGAGCAACTTTGGAGCAATGAGGACAAGGCATGGTTTAAAAGAGATGTTTATAAGAGTTTTGATTGAGTTTTTTTGGTTTAGTTTAAAAACCAATCTTTAAGATTTTAAACTATTGCATTTTTTTAATTTGAACCAATTCTTCTCATGGGGCACATATTTAATTGTACAATTTTCAAAATGGTCAATTTACTAATTCAAACTTCAATTTGTTTGTAAACGCCTTTCTTCAATTGTTTTAAACTTCATTCAATTATTTTCAACGATTCTCCTAATAAGCTTCATCCAATTACTTCAATCATTAGAGAGGACTTAATAACTCAGAGTCCAAGTTGTGTGAATCCATTTGTTATTGTTTTTTCTATTTCCACAAATGGACCCGATAAGGCACTGAAAATTCATCACTCACACCAAGGAGAATTGGCGCTCACAAAATATTTAAAAAAAATGTCTCTCACACTCTCTGAACAAACTCTCGAACAATACAAGAAGAGCAACAGCTTTCAAGATTTGATTGCTCTGAATATTGATTTTATTCGTGGAGAAACAAAAACAACACCATACACAAACGGATTACAATTAGAAACATCTCCTCTTATTGGATCACTTGTTTCAATTAATGGAAATGGTTTATTGACAACAAACTCGGCCCCTGGTATTAATGGAGGAAAGGCCTACTTGATCGGTTTGGTTGAAGGACAATCTTTTGCTGAAAAGCTTGAAGTTTTGTTGAATCAATCAGATTTAATTGCCTTCAAGCTTCCTTGCAATTTGCCAGGATACAAGCCAGGAGAAGAAGATCACTCTGCTCAAGTAGATCTTGTTAAAATTCCTGTATCTTTCAAGAAGGATTCCGAGACTGGACGTACTGTTGTTAATCGTTGCGTCACTTGTTTTAACTGGGTCACACTTTTGCAACCTTGTGTTTCCACTACTTTATATGAACATACTGCCACTCACTGTTTTAATTTTTATATTATTGACCCAGTTTCTAATCGTTCGGCTCTCGCAGAAGATGGTATTCTGAACAAGGTTAATCAACTTTTGGAAAAGGCGAAATCTCACTAATTTTTGATCTAGTAATATTTTGTAAATTATTATTTATTTAAACATCAATTTTCAAATCTCTTCAGTTTGGATTTATTTGTCTTTTTATTATTATTTAATTGAATATCTATTGGTGTCAATTAATTATTTCTTTAATATCAGATATATATATTAAAGAAATAATTAATTGACAAATTGACATTAATTTTACAAAGATTAAAACACGTATTTCAAGCCAAACAATACAGTAAATAACTGTAGAGAGTACGATCAAATATTAATTAATCAAAACATAAAAAAATGAATAAGCGTTTTATTACTTTTGCCGCTGTCGCCATCGTCTTGATGATGGTCGCTTTGGTCAAGGCTGACGACAAGGAAATTACTGATAAAGTCTACTTTGATATCACCATTGGTGGTATTCCAGCTGGTAGAATTGTTTTCGGTTTGTATGGTAAGACCGTCCCAAAGGTTTGTATTTTCAACATTTTACATTTATACAAATATGATGAATCATCATCTTTTGATTAGACCGCTGAAAACTTCAAGCAATTGACTGCTGGTACTCCAGGATTCGGTTACAAGGGATCTACTTTCCACAGAGTTATTACTAACTTTGTCATTCAAGGTGGTGGTATGTTTTTAATATCTTTAACATCTTTGTTGATCCGAATTAATCATATGCTTTTCAATTATTGTTGAATATTGACTTGGATTAATATCATGATAGACTTCACTATGGGTAATGGTATGGGTGGAAAGTCAATTTATGGTGATAGATTTGTTGATGAAAACTTCAAGGTTAAGCACTTCATTGGATGTCTCTCCATGGCTAATGCTGGTCCAGACACTAATGGTTCTCAATTCTTTGTTACTTTGGGACCAACTCCATGGTTGGATGGTAAGCACGTTGTTTTCGGACAAGTCGTCTCTGGTTTGGATGTTGTTAGAAAGATTGAAAATGTTAGAACTGGTTATGGTGATAAGCCAGCTGAAGAAGTCAAGGTTATTGACAGTGGTATCGTTGTTGAAGAACAATAAATTGTACAATTTTCTCTTGTAACTTGCAAGTTTATTAGCTTTTCATGCATGGCGCTTTAACACAGTATTTAATCATGGTGGTGAATAATAATTGAACAACAACAAATACCATGAAGAACAATTCAATAAAAAAAATGAAAAAGCAAGTGTCCTTTGCAACAACAACATCAAAAGAGGATGAACCAGCTAAAAAGTCAACAACAACCTCTACATTATCAACAACATCTCAAGGATCTAAAGGTTTAAATTTAAAATCTCTTGCCAGTAAAAAGAAGAGAAAACTCATCGGAAGTGAAGATGATGAAACTAAAAAACCAAAATATGAATCCATCTCTATTATGGACAAGTTGAGAAACAAAATTCTTTCAAACATTGACACAACACCAAAAGGAAACAAATTCATTATGGATCCATTTGCTACCCAATTAAAAGTGGATATTTCATCAAAAGTCACACAACAACTCAATATTGACGATTACAAATTGAATTTACCAAAATATCACTTTAAAACAAGCAATCCAGTATTTATTGAATATCGTACCAATGATTTGAGTGATAATTCCTATCAAAAACTTTGTGTATGCATTGATTTTGATAAGAAAGTTAAGGATGTTTGGTATCATCATTTCTATAGACCTTGGGAATCAAAAGAATTGAAGGAATTTATTGAAACATCAACGGAAACAAAGGTTGTTGAGACCATTATTGATGATACACCAAATGGTGACAAAGCTTTGGTTTTGGGAGATGTCATTCAATTTATTGGAACAAAAACAGAAGATGAACTCAATCAACTCTACAAGAGTTTCACAAAGGAAGAACATGTCAAGAAGGTAATCACCACAGCAGACATTAAGGAAAATGATAAATTGGATGATATACTCCTCACGGAAACTGAGACTGTCAAATTCCAATTCAAAGATGAAGATACACCACTTTCTCTTGGATCCACTTCAATAATGGAAAAACTCAAGAGAGACAAATCCTATACATTGAATGAGCTCTTGGTTGAAGATGATTTGATTAGAAAATGGAAAGATTACCTTCAAGAAGTTCAAGGTGAAGATGATGCTTCACGTTTCTATACTCCAAAGACTTCCCTTCGTTCAAAGATTAAATCTGGTTCTACCTATTCGAATCCAAAAAGTACTACTCCATTGACTCATTTCAGAGATGATTTCCAAGGTAGATTATTTACCATCATGAATGATTATAGAGATTTGTACTTCCCTAATTGCACCCTCGATAATCATAGAGTTTGTGTTGAAACTTATACTCTTCATATTGTGAATCACTTGTTAAAGTAGGTTTTTCAATATTTATTATTAACAATATATTTCAATAATTCTAAAGAACAAAGAGATATGAATGGTACAATGATACAAAGAGAGAATTCTACAGTAAGGAGCAGTATACAGTGAAGGATGATTCTTATAACACTTCAAAGATTTTGGTTCTCGTTCCAAATCGTTTTGTTGCCTTCTTGATTGTTGAATTGATTTCAGAACTCATTCCAAAACTTCTCTCCACAAGAAGAAAGGAAGCTTTCGAATTGACTTTTGATGCTGATGAAGAGGATGAAGAACTGAAAAAGTCTAAACCACTTTGGTGGCAAAAGATTTTCGAAGGTAACACCAATGAAGAATTCAGTTTGGGTGTTAAATTGAAGGATCATCATGGTCAATTGGAAATTATGGCTCCAGTTTCAGAGGCTGACATTATCATTGCCACACCAATTGGTATTCAACAGGAAAATATTTCAGACAGATAGTAAGTAGTACCATTAATAATCATGTTCTTTTAACAAGATTTAGTGAAAGATTTTTATCTTCCATTGAAGTTTGTATTATTGATCAATGTGACAAACTCCTCATGCAAAATTGGGAACACGTTACCAAGACAATGGATTTGGTGAATGTTGAAGAACAGCAAAAGTTTACCTTTGATCTCGATTTTGACATTTTGAAAGAATATCACATTCAAGGATTGTAAGTAATTTGAAAATCAAATTCTAGATTTCTAAATATTGAAAAATAGATCCAAATACTTTAGACAAACACTTATTTTCAGCAGTCAAATGAGTCCAGACATTAATGGTCTCGTTTCAAAGTATTGTAAAAATTTCAGAGGAGTTGTTAAGGTTAGATCACTCTATGATGGCGTGATTGGATCTATTTTCGGACAAATCCCACAAATCTTTGAGAGAATTTCAACTCAAGATCCAGCTCAAGTTGATGAGGATCGTTACAATCACTTTGTGAATACAGTTTTCCCAAGATTTAAGAATAGTGTTGATGGAAGATTTTTAATTGTAGTTTCTTCATATTTGGATTTTGTTCGTTTGAGAAATTTCTTTGATATGTGTAATATTCCATTCCACGGTATTTCAGAATATACTGAAAAGACAAAGAATGTCCTCACCAAATTTAGACAAGATTGTGCCAACTTTTTAGTTTATACTGAACGTCACTTTTATTATCATGCTCCAAAATTGTCAGATTTCAAGATTAATCAAATTGTTTACTATTCACTTCCAGAAAATGCTTTTATTTATGAAATATTTGCCAAGAAGGCCATCAATATTCGTACTCAATATCCATCTTGCAGAATTTTATCACTCTTTAGTACTTTTGACGCTTTGAAATTGGAAAGAATTGTTGGAACCAAACGTTGTAAACATTTACTCTCCACAGACACTGATATTAACTTGATTGACAAATAAATTACATAAAACTTTAATTGAGAAGTGGAGCAAGTTGTTTTTTCTCTTAATTCTCTTCTAGGAAAAAATTTTTATTTAAGCTGAGGTAAAAAGGCATGGGTGGAGTTACGCCACCAACACTTCAGATAAATGAGCTGATCGTGATGTTAGAATTACACTACATGCCTCAAATATTAACCTCCTTTACACCAGACTTAGCTTCAGTTTTGTTGAAATACGCTTAATATTATGGTTTTCTATTTATAAAACACAGTCAACTAATGGAACAGTTAAGGACAAACTAAACTCTGTTAAATATTAAGGCTAATTAAGAGATCATTGATGTAATCGGGCGTGGTATAGTGGTAGCATTCCAGACTGTCACTCTGGCGACCCGGGTTCAATTCCCGGCGTTCGAGTTAAATTTTTTCTCTAATTTCTTTCATTCATTTCAACTTCTCATAGTGTTCTACGACGAGAAGGAAATCAATAAAGTTTAGAGCTCATTTTATGATCTATTTATTAATGTTTGTTTTAAAGAAATAAAATTTTGATTGAAACTCAATCTTATTCCAATCAAGAACATAAATTCAATCAATTTTTTCCCTTAAATTTCTCTTCAGTTTATTAATCCAACAAGTGCTCCTTAAAATATTGAAATATTCAAAATGCTTATAAGAAATACCATCATCAAGAGAATATACAAATCCTCCACACTTATTCTCAAAACAACCACAATCCTTCCTATTGTAACACTTTCACCAACAGGAGAACGAAACATTCACACCTTGAAGAATAAACTTGAGCAACAAGAAAGTCACCATCCATTGCTGTACTTAATATTTGCTCACAAATTGGGCAACACAGAAATTCTTATAATTATGCGTTTAATAGCTCAAAAGAGAATAAGTTAATGTTACCTCCAGCCAAGGATCCATCCAAAAAGACTCTTGTCTTGGATTTGGATGAAGTTCTTGTTAAATGTGTGGAACCTGAGGAACAACACTTGGTTGAAACTTATGTGGTATCCTTACTATATGAAAGTCAATCCAGATAATCAAATTCTCATGCACTGCTTTAATATCAATGAGCCGTATGAACTCTTGAAGAAACTCACTGAGAACCAAGTTTGTGTCCAGAAACAAAAATCAGTTCATACAAGATATTCTTAATCAAGAACAACTTTCTAAAAATACACTTCTCAAAACAAGCTTAAAAAGCAAAGAAGCTTTGGATTCAAGAAAAACAATAAGCAAAAACAAAGACAACAAACATAATGCAATTATTTGTCAAGACACTCACTGGAAGAACTATCACTTTGGAGGTTGAATCCAATGATTCAATTGAAAATGTGAAAAGAAAGGTACAAGATAAGGAAGGAATTTCACCAGATCAACAAAGACTCATCTTTGCAGGTAAACAATTGGAAGATGGCAGAACTATTAATGACTACAACATTCAAAAAGATTCAACACTTCATTTGGTGTTGAGATTAAGAGGAGGAATGCAACTCTTTGTAAAAACCTTAACTGGAAAGACAATTACTATCGAAATGGAATCAAACGACACTGTTGAGAATATGAAACAAAAGATATTTGATAAGGAAGGAATTCCTTCAGATCAACAACGATTGATTTATGCCGGTAAGCAATTGGAAGATGGAAGAACCATTGGTGATTACAATCTTCAAAAGGATTCAACTGTGCATTTAGTATTGAGATTGAGAGGAGGCTAAATAGCATAATATCGTAAACTCTCTCAATTATTGTAAATAAATTAAACTGTGAATAGTGAATTATTGAAATTTGATTACTTGTTTCAGAGTAATAATCAAACTGATATTTAATATTAAAAAGTAATAATCAACGAATCCTTTTTAATTCAACAGCTAAGGATAAATAAAAAGACTACAGCACCACAGGTTCCCAAGTTGTCTCCAACCTCAGTACTGATGTGGCTCTACGGTGCTTAACTTCTCAAATCGGACGGGATGAGGTGCATTCATCGTGATATGGCCGTAGCCATTCAATACCTTAATTTGCGAAATATAAAACGATTTGACCCTCAATCACCCTGTCAACTCTAGATCAGGTGGTTACAAGTACTCAGAGTATGAGCTTCCTTCCATTCTTGGTCTTCTTCAAGGTGAAAAATTGTACATGTCTGTATGCTTCCATGAAGAACGTGCCAACATGTTGAAGAATAGTGCTGAATTCAATGTTTTCCTTATCTTCTCAGGTGAACATGGACGAGAGGAATTTGCAGGAAGTCCAATTCAGATTGCCATGATTAAGAATGACACCAAATATCAATTCATGATATTATATTCTTATTTGTAAATGTGCATTTGCCGTAAGTCTATAAAGAAACGATTGTGAATATTTGAATTGTTTTTTGAATTAGCTTTGTAAATATGGAGTGTAAAGATACATCGATGTTTTAAGGTCAGAAGATATGATACTTTTACAATAGTTGGTAAATATTGGGTGCTATCTATTCTGAAAAATTATATTTTAATAATGCTTCAAGTATTGAAATTACAGTAAACTCCTAAGTAGCTTGAATTGGTCTAGCTAAAAATTAGGAACACAAAAACAATTTTATTGGCCAACAAGAACATACACGATGCAAATATTTCAAAGGAAGGTTTAAATTATATGAGGTTTACTATTAGTCTCAATGGATACCAATATGAATATAAGGACGGAATGAAAAATTTGAAACAATTCCATCCAGTAAATATAAGGAGTCTTTTTCCCTCTATCTTTAACTCATAACATTCTTCAATCTAAATTGCGATTAGGATCCTATCAATGGTTGTTGTTCCACCTCCTCTTTCACTAATGATCATAATTCTGCTCGTTTAAATATGAGCACAAATCAACTTGAATCATGCGCGCAGAATTAAAAGTATAAATTTTAGGTTTAAATTTCATGGCTTTGAAACAAAACTCTAATTCCAAACACAAAAAAACAAATTCACAACTAGTTTTTGAATTTAATTCTATCTGCACTAACAGTTTTCAATCGCAATCAATACAATATGAAATACGTCAATTTGGGTGAAAGTGGTTTAAAGGTTTCTCAACTTTGCTTGGGTTGCATGAGTTTTGGATCTTCCAAGTGGATTCCTTGGGTTTTGGAAGAAGAGGAATCATTGAGAATATTGAAGAAGGCATGGGATTTGGGTATTAACTTTTTCGATACTGCCAATATTTACAGCAATGGAGAAAGTGAAAGAATTTTAGGCAAGTTCATTAAGGAATTCAACATTTCAAGAGAGGAAATTGTGGTTGCTACCAAAGTTTGTGGACCATTGGATCATTCTGGTGAACAAAAACTCATTATGAATAGTAATCAAGGTAAACCAAATACTATGGGTCTCTCCAGAAAGCACATTATGCATGCAGTTGAGGATTCATTACAAAGATTAGGTCTTGATTGTAAGTTTTACTTTCTTCTTGTGATTTGAAATGAAAAATTTAAATAGACATTGATTTGTACATTATCCATCGTTGGGATGAACAAACACCAATTGAAGAAACCATGGAAGCTCTCCATGATTTGGTTAAATCTGGAAAGGTCAGATACATTGGTGCCTCTACTATGTTTGCTTGGCAATTTGCCAAAGCTCAACATTATGCTGAGAAGAAGGGATTGACTAAATTTATTTCCATGCAAAATCTGTATAATCTCATCTATAGAGAAGAGGAGAGAGAAATGAATCCATTGTGTGTTGATCAAGGTGTTTCACTCACACCTTGGGGACCTCTTTCTAATGGAATGTTAGCTCGTGCTCATGAATTTGTCAATGCTGAGGAGAAGGCAATTGAAACTAATGAAAATAATTCCAAGAGACAAAATACTGACATTGTTCAAACCATATTTAAGGGCAATTTGACTGAAGGTGATAAGGAAACTTTGAGAAAAGTTTCTGAAATTGCCAAGAAGAGAAACGTTTCTCCAGCTCAAATTGCACTTGCTTGGTTACTTTCCAAACCTGGAGTTGTAAGTCCAGTAATTGGTGCAACAAAGGCCATTAATGTTGAGCTCAATGTTCAAGCATTGGAAATTAAATTGACTGAAGAGGAGAAGAAGATATTAGAAGGAGCTTACTCTGCAAAGGAAATTCAAGGAATGTTCAAATTAAATTAATTTGACTTTCTCAACAATCTGTTAAATATTCCTTTGGCAACAAAATAAAAACAACGATTATTAATTTGTGAATATTCTTTTTAGTTTAATAGACGGGAAGCCTGTCAGGAATATGACGACAATCCCGCTACAGTCTTTGACTGTATGAACAGTGAAGGCAACGAAGACAGAATCTTGTTGGTTCAGGTTTTGTTTGAAGAAATTGAAAAGGTTGATTAACCTCATATTTATTGAACATTTGTCATGTTGAATTGCAGGATACAAATTTTGGTTTCTCATATTCTGATCAATTCTAAATTGAAACTTCATCTATATTTCAAAGTTGTTTTATTTACAATTATTTACAATTTACTGAATTATTTACAAGTTGCAATTTTACATCTTTTTCGATTTGGTAATCTTCTTATTTGTGGTGGTTGATTGTTTAGCTCTCTTTTCAATTGAATTTTTCGAAGATCTTTTCACTGAAATTTGTTTACCATTTAAATTTGCATGATGATAATCAATATTATTACGATGTCTTGTTCCACTTATAATATTTGAAGTATCAATATCAAATAATGGTAATCTTTTAGATAAATCAATTGGTTTAGATCTTGTCCATTCTGTTTTTGTTGGAATTCTATCTTCGGAAGATGAAGTATTTGATGAAGTATTTCTAGCTGGCATTTTGCTCTTATTTAGTTATTTTGTTTTGTTGTGGATAGTTGATCTATTTATTTCCATGATGATTTCCACTAATTTTGTGATTCCGATTTTTGGTGGATTTTCCACTCATCACAAGAAGTTGAATTTTTCTATCAATATTTTGATGAAAGGAAATTTAATGAAAATCAACAACAAAAGAAAATAACAAAACAACAATTAGAAAATGGTCTCAACAAGAAGAAATATGTATAATTCCTCCAATAATACTTCACAATTTAATTCCGAAATTTCTCTGGATAATATTATTGGTGGAACAAGAAGAAGAAATTTAATTGATTACAAAACATTGAATTCTGTTGGAAATGAAACAAGTAAAACTTCTAAATCTCAATCACATAACACTTTAGAAATGAGAAACAAACTATTCAAAAAGTGGTAATCTCCATAAAACTCAAAATTTTGAAAACCTAGGCAATCATTGTAAATAAAACCAAAATGTAAATATTCAATAATGTAAAATAATTATCCTACATAAATTTCAAAGTAATTATATCAATTCTGTGTTTGCTTCATGTTCAACTATTTCAAAGAATTCAAATCATAAAAAAACAAACAATGACCATAATTCAGGTTTCAAAAAATCATACATCTTGAAAAGTTTTTAAGATTTGTTTGAATTTACACTCTTTTCTTTCTTTATACTTACCTTGAAGGACATTTCAGAGATCATGCAGACTGAAATGTGAATCTGGAAACTCTCCTCCTTTCACTCAAGAGGATGAGTAGCCAGAATTTGGTCAATAATCAAAGTGGTTGTTGCCCTCCTTCTCAATTTTTTCCTGTGAGGATTCATCTGGTATGATTTCTCGCTCTGTTAAATAATAGAACAACGAAGAATCTCCAACAAGTCAATTCAAAGATGACCTTGTTGGATTGGGCATCATTTTTCTGCTCAAATCGGACGGGATGAGGTGCATGAATCGTGATATGGCCGTAGCCATGCAAATTCTTAATTTGCGAAATATAAAACGATTTAAACCTCTTTTTCCTCTTTCACTATAAACCAGTTTGATCCTTTTTCGTTTCCAAATCATTTATGAGAAACAATATTGCAAGTATTCGCATGTCCCAAATTATAAACAAGTTACTTCTCCTTTACACCTTTTTGATTTAGGAACATCCAACAATCTCAACAAAGAGCATAATATTTGAAAATATTTCGAATGCTTAATACACATCATGATGTATACCACCAGAAACCCAACCGTATGTAAAATTCTTCGCAACACATTGACTTTTCTTAAGAAGGACAAGTCTTGAAAGAATTTATTTCATCTCTCCCCGATCGTAATTTTTTTAAAGTAAAATTACGCTTCAAAACTTCTCTCAACAATGCATCCTTAGACTATGTTCTCTCTATTGAACAAACTCAAAAAAAACTAGTCGTTTATCAAGAGGCGAACGAACGCAGAGTTTCTTTGATTTTTACCTTATTGTTCCGAGATTTTTAAGGGAGTAAGAGAATCAGTATCTAAAGAGATTGAATATGAATTCTTCAACACCGAGTAGAGCAACCTCGGCTTCATCGACTCTTTCTAATAGGATGATGAATTTATCGATATCATCCATTTCAGTGAAGGAGAGTATTAATTCAGGTTTGTATCATCATTAATATAGCATTCTATATATCGGATCCGATCACCTTTTCTCTACTTATTATTAATCATCAATTTTCCTTCTCAATTTAATAGAAACAAATAGTATGACAATACTGCCCATCTCGCCCAGCAACAGTAGCACAAAGCGAGAGAGCAATACCAACTTTTCTAATAGCCCCAAAAAGATGGGAGGAGATCTGAAGGATGCAATTTGTCTAATTGAGGATCGTTTATATTGGGTTTCTCTGAGGAGGACTCCATCGGCCTATGACAATCCTCAATCAACTTTTGTCATGCTTGACGAGAGATATGTTTATGAACCATTCTGTCATGATTTTGGTCCTGTAAATTTAGGATATACTGTAGAAATATGTAGACATATTGATAACTTGTTAAGGGTATGTTTGCTTGCGTTCTGAGTTAATTTACATTGATTCAATACATTATGTTACAGACAACAAATAAGAGAATAGTATTAGTGACAAGTTTTGATGGTCAAAAGAGAGCAAATGCTGCATTCTTGGCAGCTGCCTACATGGTCATTTCTCAGGATAAGACAGCAGAAGATGCATGTAAACCTTTCAATTTTGTTTATCCTCCTCTCATTCCTTTCAGGGATGCCTCTCAAAATTTATCAACATTCAGCTTGTCAATTTTGGATTGTTGTAAAGGTCTTGTTAAAGGAATATCCCTTGGATTTTTCAAATACAATTCATTTGACGCTGAGGAATACCTTAGACTTGAAAAGGTCGAAAATGGAGACATTAACTGGGTAGTGCCCGGTAAATTTTTGGCCTTTTCATCACCATCTAGTAGAAGAATTTCAAGTGATGGATATGTACATTTAACTCCAGAGGATTATATTTCTCCTTTCAAACAGTGGAGAGTGTCAGCAATTGTTAGATTGAACAGAGCTCTCTATGATCGAAAGAAATTCATCAGTAATGGAATTAATCATTTCGATTTATACTTCCCAGATGGAAGTACACCAAGTGAGGATCATATCAGGAAATTCCTTCAAATAGCTGAAGAGGAGTCTATCATTGCAGTCCATTGTAAGGCAGGTCTTGGAAGAACTGGAACAATGATTGCCCTCTACATGATGAAACATTACCAATTCACAGCAACTGAAGTCATTGGATGGCTCAGAGTATGTAGACCTGGTATGGTTATTGGAATTCAACAGCAATTTTTAAAGGAAAAACAAGCCAAAATGTGGAGAGAAGGAGAGGATAGAACTCAAATATTACCACTCTCTGTAGCAAGTACTGCAACAGAGAGACTATTCCCATTACAGGTAGTTTCTATCAGTCAATCTTGTGAAAAAACAATTCCTAGATCGGCAGACATGTTTAAAACACCACCCAAAACAAGGAATCAACTCAGTTTAGAAATTAGTAAAAAGCTTAATGAGGATCGAGTATTCTATCAGTCAACAACCACACCAACAAACCTCACTCCAAAGAGACTACATTCAGGAACTTCATCAGCAAGATCTTTCAAGAGTGTTGAATCCACGCCACCAAGATCAGAAAATGAGGAAAATAGAAGAGAATTTGATTCTCCCATTACACCTATTAAGGTTAAGTGTAAGTTAAATTTTGACAATATCACCTTGATTGACCGAATATTAAAGATGACAGAAAACCAAAGGATTTAACCTCTCCTGCCTCGGTAGGAAGAGTCTACAAACCCTTGTCAACGAGAGGATTAGGAAGAATTATGGGTGTCAAAGAACAACGAGCATTTACACCTCCAAAGAGTTTCTTTAAATCTAGTCAATTGGGAGATGTGACTCAATCTTTGAATTTTTCTGGATCTGGAGCTAGTGCAGGTCAACATTTAAGCATGCCTCACACTCCACAAAAGAAAACTCACCACATTAATGAATTCAATCACAAGTTTGAGAGAAAGACTCGTGATAATTTCCTCCTTGTTGGTAGTCCAAATCTGTAATTATATTCCAATTCCAAAAAGTAAATTAATTATTTTTAAGATTTTTCATTTATACTATTCAGGAGAGTTCACATTCAGTTTAGAACAAGCTTGAGACAGATTCTTCATTGTGAACACGTCTAATAGCTTCACCAACCAATTTGCTGACACAGACTTGAATAATCTTTTCGTGTTGCTTTTCAGCTGGGAGTGGGACAGTGTTTGTGACAATAACCTTTTCAATGACACTTTCTTCCATCTTCTTGACACCAGCTCCATTGAATAAACCATGGGTGGCACAAGCAAAGACTCTCTTAGCACCATTGTCCTTCAAAATTTGAGCACACATAGCCAAAGTACCAGCAGTGTCAATCATGTCGTCAACAATGACACAGTGTTTACCTTCAACATTACCGACCAATTCCATTGTGGAAACCTTATTGGCTTCAACTCTCTTCTTATTCATAACAGCCATAGAAGCTTGGAGAGATGGATCTTGTTCATTCAATGCAGTTCTAAAGTTATCAGCACGTTCTGCACCACCAGCATCTGGTGAAACGACAACAAGTCCTTGATAATCGGAAACAGTCTTCAATGATTCACCTAAAACGATTCTTTGATAGAATTGATCGACCAAAACTGGTTTGGCATGGAGATTGTCAACTGGAATGTTGAAGAAACCTTGAATTTGACCACAATGCAAGTCAACAGACAAGACACGATCAACACCTGATGATTCTAACAATCTAGAGACGAGGGCAGCAGAAATTGGGACTCTTGGCTTGGTCTTTCTGTCTTGTCTAGCATATCCGTAATATGGAACAACAGCAGTAATTCTATTACAACTGGCTCTCTTCAAAGCATCGACAATAAGACACAATTCCATAAAGTTATCATTGACAGGAGTACATGTTGATTGAATAACATAAACATCTTTACATTCCGATAAATAATTCATTGAATTTTAGTCAATACATACCACTCTAATCCATTCCAATAATAATAACAATTAATACAATCCTCATACATCTTCAATACTTACACCTCTGACATTTTCCATAATTTGAACACCAATTTCACTATCAGCAAACTTGTAAACCTTGGTTTCAGTAAGATCGATTTGTAAGAATTGAGCAACCTTCTTACTATTCACCATCACAAATATTCATCAACAAAAGGATGACGAAAAATAAATTTTGTATATCATCGACACCAATATCACAAAAATCAACCCGAACAACAAATTATTATCATCACTCTTTCAACATTAAAAACTACATACGCCAATTCCAAATTACTGGTACCACCAACAATCTTCAAGTTAAAGCCCATTTTCGGTTTATTCTATATACTAATTCAAATGAGAGAAACAGCTTCGAGCTATTTTTTTTCGTAGTTTTTTGAGGTTTTTAAATTTGGTCCTTTTTCAATCGTTGCAAAGATATCAGCATAACATCGAGGTCGGACCTCAGAAGTGAGGTGAACAGCATTTTGTTTGTTGTGATGAACCATTAAAATTCATTGAATACGTTTTATTGATGAACATCATTTATTAAACATTGTTGAGGATCAAAATTATTAATATTTAATTTAAGGTGTTGGAATACAGAGAATTGAGTTGGCTAAGAGGTACCAAGCCATAGAGAAAGGCAATTGGTCTTCAGGATACATGTACCCACCTCGAATATTGTAAGCCGATTGGTTGGTCAACTTGAAAATATTACAATGGTTGAACCTTACTTCAAATAGTTGCAGACAAGACCAGTTTTACAAAATCAATTTTTTACATGATTTATTTACAAAACAATTCAAAAATGAAATAATACTATCACCCTGTTGTCATCTACATGCCATTCATCGACAAAATGTTGACTTTCACTGTGGATGCAAAACTTTTCCAAAAAGATTCGATAATGTAATCCTGAAACCAAACCCAGTTTATGCACAGTGGAGATACGTCAATACTTTACAAAAGAAATCCATTTGGATTACGAAACCAGTAAGCTTTCTTGGGAAGTTGGATTGCAACGCAATCTTTTGAACAAACGGTAAGGCCAATAAAACAGACGGTTTCGTTTGCTTTCAACTAACAATTCGAAAAAAAACTAATTGAAAGACTAACAGAAAATGATGATTAACACTATTATTGATGATGAACGCTCAATGACTTCTTCACCATCCATTCTTTCCAAATCATGTTCAAGTGAAAACTTTTTGCATAATCACAATAGTGTATCAACCATCAACAATAATAGAAACATTGAACAACAATCTGTTAGAAATCCAAGTAATTCAACCTGGTCATTCTCCAATTTCCTAACTCAATTCAATATGACTAATGCATCTGGTCAATCAAAGCAACAAGCACACTCAACTGTTCAATTCGTCCAAAGACCAACGACTTCGGTCACAACTTTGGAAGATGTTGTCCTCGTTGACTTCAATCATTTGCCTGAAGAAATTCTTCAACACATTCTCTACTATTTTACAAGAGAAGAACTCTTGTTGTGTACTTGTAGAATCAACTCTACCTTCTACAGATTGTCAACCAATAGAGAATTGTGGTGGCATCACACTTTTGTGAATAATCCAAACTATATTCACAAATCTAAATCTGATTCTGATTTTTGCAGTCAATATGTAGAACCATCCAGTACTGTCATGTATAGCAGCTCTTACATGAAGAGAATTCAACACATTTTCAAAGTTTCAACCGGCTGTCAACAATCTCCAAAGCAAGTTTACAAACTCATGTCTATCAATCCACATTGTGAAAAAGATTCCATGATGATTGATGAATTCAGTGGTGTGAAGAAGATTCTATCACCTGAACTTCAACTCAATCTTCACTCAAGCACTCCAAAGATTACAACCATTGATTGTATCAATTATTTCCTCGAAGAAAAGCTCACCACTCAAAAGCCAAGAGTTTCCAAATCTTCCAAAAATTCCAACTCGAATCAAATCGTATCTGAAGATGCCTCATTGACCAATTCATTGAATGGAATCATCACTGGTGATACTCAATCAGATATTGCTGCATCCATCACTGATTATTTCTTTGGTAGTTTGGGAGGTGAATGGGCCCCTGTGCCTCCACATAAAATCTTCCCTCGTTACAGACATACCATGACTGTAATTCCATCCAATAGTGCCACTCCAAATGTAATGATCATTGGTGGTATTTTGAATCCAAGGCAAATGCATGCAGACTCACCAGAGAAACAAGGAATCTACACCATGAATGCCATGTTTGTTCCTGGAAAGTGGAATTTCGAAGTGCCAAAGAATCATGAAGTTGGTTGTCAGAGAATTTCAGCTGAAGAACTCGTAGCTAAAGAAGAAATTCCAGTTTCCAATTGCAATCTTCCTCAAATGTTTGGTAAGCATTCTGCTGTTTATGCTCCATCCATCAGATCGGTTGTTGTTTTTGGTGGTGCATACGAAGATTCGAATGTGTCCAACGACTTGTACGTGGTCAAACTCACTGACGAATATTTCAATTCCAGATTCTGCTCTTCACACTCCTCATTCAAACAAAGACCAACAACATCCACTACCACAACAAGTAATAGCAGCACGAGATATCACAACCAAAGAAGAATGTCCACCTCAAGAAGTGTTCCATCCCAATTGAATGAATTGCAACAAGTTGAGCCACCTTCCAATAATAAGGTCTTGTTCGATTGGAAAAAGATTGTTTGCCCAAATACCAAGTCAACCAAAATTGAATGGCCAGCTCCAAGAACTAATCACTGCTCAGTCATGATCAATGATCGTACCATGATTGTTATTGGTGGTGGTATTGGACCTAACATGATTCCAACCAATGAAGTTTGGTGTTTGGATGTTGTTACAATGAAATGGACAAACTTGACCTCAATCTTGGAAAAGAATAAGGAATCTGACACATTCACTCCAAGACTTGGTTTTGCAGCAACTCTTGTCAACCAACACTCCATTGTTTGTTATGGTGGAGGATATTGGGTTCAAAATAATGCAAACGACAAGTATTGGAGAGAATCTTACAATGATGTCTTTGTCTTGGATTTGCAATTGATGAAATGGACAAAGATGCAAACTTCTGGTGACGGTCCAACAGCTGGCACATTCCCATCCTTCTCACCTTCATTGATTGGTACTCATTGGTATATTATTGGTGGTGGAATGCTTTGGGATGTCTCTTCGAGCATTTATCAACTCAATACTGTGAATTGGACTTGGTCGAAAGTTGGCGAAAGTTTTGGAGCTGACAGCAGTTGTCTTGTCAACTTGACAATGTATCAAGGCAAGAATAAGGCACAAACCAAACTAATTCATTGTGGCGGTTACAGATACGAACCACTCCTAGATGCCAAAGTCTTCTCAGTCAACTGGAAAGACGAAATGGACAAATTAAGAATGGATTCCATTAAGATTGAACACAACCCAACCAGAAATCGTAGAAACTCTACACTCTTCCTCAAATAATTTTAAATCAAATTACTATCATTGCATTGTAAATACTGTGTAAATAAAAAACTGAAAATCTCAAACTCTTAAAACCTTAATCCTTTGATGACGGTCTTTTTGCACAAAAACGAACTTTAAAAAGTCCATCACTTCTTCTAATATTGCAATCCATTTTCATTCTTTGCAACAAGGCGCCTTTTTTAATGTATTTCTGCTATTGCAAATGTCTTACCAGAACTGTCCTCTCAACTCTAAAAACGTATTGGAACCATCATCGGGCATTTGCTGCCTCATCAGTGTGTCATTGTTTTCTTATCATCACTGTTAGAGAGCAAAGAAAAGCTTTAAAAAAATTGCAACAACACGTCATCTATTTGTTGTCTATTGCACCATTTCTGATTGTTCGATCATCACCTAGAGAGTTTTGAAGAGTGTTGTTTGGTTGAACAGAAGCAAAGACACAACACGATCCATACACACACGGATAAACAATTTTTGTTGCTTTGTTTTTTTATAAGAAAAGATATACAATTAGAATGGCCGGAGAAGAACAAGGCATTTCGAGAAGGAAGAAGTGGTTTTACTTTTTCCAATACTTTTTCCTGTTTATACTTTTTGCACATGGTATTCGATCAGGCTTTTTTACACTTTTGAATAGAAGTCAATATAAATCTGGAGCAACAAATACAATGTGCTCTCAAGCAACTCCAGAATCTGTCAGGGAAAAGTTAATTAGGACTGGACACAAGTCATCGGAAACAGATGCATTAATATCAACAAAGAGTCTTAATGTTTTTACTAGTAGTGAATTTAGTAATTTGAAAAAAGAACATCATTTGTGTGATTATCCATCAGAATTACAATTTACCAAGGTTATTTGGTTATTTACTGATGGTCTTCCGGTCAAGTATAGTAAAAAGACATTTGACCATTTCAAGGATCATATGGTCCTGTACACAATTGATGTTCCAGGTCCAAAATATTCCCATGCCATTTATACCAGTTATATGACTGGTCAACTGCCAACAAATTATCAAGGAAATCCAATTGAAGGAGACAGTCTTGTCAAATCTATTCAAAGAAGTCCAGATATGGGACCATTAACATATGTTGGACCTGAATGGAGTTTCCTTGCTATTCACGGAAACAAGCATTATGATAAATTATTCAAGAGAATTGAATTAAAGGAAGAACCTTTGGATCAACCTCATGACCAAGGATATAGATTCTTCTTTGCCAATGAAGATGCTAGAAAATTCTATAGAGAAACTTTGGACACAATCAAGGGAGAGGGAGGTTCACTTTTTGCTCACTCTGCAATTTTTGACCATATCAATCATGGTGTCTTTAGACACGATCCAACAAATTTGGACTATTTGACCTATTTATCTGACAGAATAGCCTCTGACATTAACCCTCTTAAGGATTGGATTGATGCAAACCCAGATTATTTATTGATTTTATCTTCTGACCACGGTACAGACGATGTTTCCAATGGTTACGTATTGCATGGTTATTCTAGAGATGGAAATGAAGGTTATGTCATGCTCTACAATCCAAGATTAAAACCATACGATGAAAGATTGGACATTGTTGATGTTTGTCCAACTGTTGCCAAGTATTTGAAGGGAGTAGATATACCTGCTGATAACATTGGTGTATCAAGAGCTTATTTTGGCGATGACGAAGAATCACTCAAGTACAAATCATATGTTTTGAAGGAAAGTTTGGTTCAATTGACTGATACTACTACCAGAAGAGGAACTGACTTGCTTAGATCTGCTTCTTCTATTTTGAACTTGTTAAAGATGGAGGCTAGCGACATGTCATTCTCTGAAAAGTTCAAGTCAATTAGAGATTTTAACACGGAGCTTTCAAAACTTAATGTTGAAATGAAGCAAAAGCTCTATCAATTGATGGATACTCCAGTATTTTGGGTTGCTTTCTATGTAGCATGTACACTGGTTATGGTTGTGATTGGCTTGTACCGTTTCAATTTCCATGCTATTCACTTGTTAGCTGAAAAGTATGTCTCTAAGGCACTCTATCTCCTCTGCATTTTGATTCCACTCTATTTTGGTTCATTTGTCAATGTCTTATTCTGTTGGGACACTTGGAAGGGAGTTGTAAGAAGTGGTGGACCATTCTTCATTTGGCAAGGTTTTTTGACAATTGTTCTATTCTTTGTTATTTATCAATGCACAATTTATTTCATGAAGACCAGAACTGAAAAGGATAAGGGAGAAGCTGATGGTTTCTCACTCATTGGCTGGAAATTATTCATTTTCTGTACTATTGATATGACCTTCTTTGCTCTCTTCCACTTGTTCAGAAAACAATGGAAGTGGGGAATGGAACATGTCTTGCCATTGCAATACTTGTTGTTGATTTATGTTGTTTTTGATTTTTGTGGATACAACTTGTTCAGCTCCATTGTTTCTGTTGCATTGTTCATTGTAAGAAAGATACGTAGAACACCAGTGCCAGCAACTAAGAATATGAACAAGAATACCTTCCACTTTATTTATTGTACAGCCATGATGCTCCTACTCTTCCTCTTTGAATTTACCAGCGTTAGAGAAACAGCTCCACAAGAACAAAAGGCCCTTTATGTTCAATACTATACCATTGCAGGATTCCACATTTATTATTTAGGATTTATCATTATGGCCTTCCTCTACTTTGTATTTGTCTTACTTTTCAATCCAAAGAGATTGGATAGATTGATCATTCCATCCTTGTTGTATGCTTTTGCCTTGATGAGAGATACACCTTTTGGAAGAGTTGTCACTTTGCTTCAAAATGTACAATATTTTTACCTCCTCGTTCCTGCTTATATCTTGATTAACAAATACTGCTGCCAAGTTAAGAAGAAAGACAAGGGCTTCAACTCATCTGGTTCATCACCACAATTCGAAGATGATGAAACCAAGCATCACTTCTTTGATATTCTTCAATTAACAATTAGTCTTTTCTTTATGAATCACTTTATGTATGGTTTCCACATTGGAAAAGAAGAAAGATTGGATGTTGATGCTCACCCAATGGCTGGCGCTGTAGGTATGAAATCTCACCAACAACACCCTAATTTCAATGCATTCCAAATGGGTTATGAACGTTGGCATATGATTTTATTGTCTGCTATTTACTTTTGGTCTGTTCTTCACAGAGAAAAAGATGATGGTTTGACAAAGACTGAAAAGGATATTAAGGACGCTGACAGATACTACATCACAGATATTATTCTTAATACCTTTACTTTGCTCATGTTCAATGCTCATGTTTTCGTCAATCTTATGCTTTGTTATATTACTATGGACCATGCCTTCCAAGAAACAATTGTCTATTTGGTTGTAATTTCAATTTCAGCTACTGCATTTACATTCTTCAATATGGTTACTAGGTACTCAGTTTTCGTGATTGAATTTGTTTTGAGTAAGGTGCCAAATGGAAAATTCAAAACTTTCGTTCAACAAGTTTTACTCAGTCAAAATGAACCAGAAAGTGATGACATTTTACCTATCACTACCTCTGATAAACCAATTAAAGATGTATAAATGTTGTTTCAATAATATTTGAAAACTCTATTCCGATATTTTCTCCTTACATCGAATTGTGGAACTTCTAAAAATACAAAAAAATAATCACACAACAAACGCTGAAGCCACACCAGTAGTAATGCAGCAAAATTCTTTTGTTTTTCCTAATGATATCTTGTATGGGAGAGATAAAAAGTGGATCAATGATGAAATGAAAAAGTGTGAAAATAGTGATGGAAACGAATACTCCTCCTTGTTGATGCTAGCCTACGATTTTTATTATTCTCTAACTTTAATAAGTGGAAGGGTTATCGGAGCAAATTGGAAACGAGTAGTGCTGGTCTACATTTTATCGGCTGTTTATTTGGGCTGGATTTATGGAGTGGACTATAATTATAAACCACTTGCAGAAAAAGACCAAGGATTTAATGTTTTGTACTCTGTGCACTTGAAGCCTTTTGTTTCCAATATATGGAATAGTGCAGGAAATGATACAAAGAGTGTTTATCCTGATGCATTCTCAGTGATGGATTGTGCCAATTTGAGTGTATTTGGATATTTTACTTACATGTTTAATGGATGGTTTGGATCTTATTTCACCTTTCCACTTTTGTTATTTTTGGATATTCCAATTCAGAGTTTTATTTTATTTGACATTATTGCTTCAGGAAGGAAATATAATTTTCAAGGATTTTTCCCAACAATATCATACTATTTGATTATTGCCATTCTTCTTTTAGGAACTTACAGAGCTCTCACAGATACATCTGAAATGAAACCAATTGTTTGTACACACTGCAGACAAGCAGTATTTTACAATATTCTCGATACTGTACTCATTGGATTTGATAATTTAATATTACACGAGTTCTTGGAGGATGTTGTACGATACATAGCAAGAATGGATATAACCAAAGAAACAAAAGAAACAAAAGAAACCAAACCATCAACTCAAAATACATCAAAAGAGAGAAAGAATACAGAAGGCTTTGCTTTTAAATTCACATCTCCTGAACGTTTCGATACATCAGGTTTACCAGCCAGCAAACCAAAGAAGAATTCTAGCTCATCAAAAGTTTTCAATCCAGTTACCACGACAGAATTACATGATGACGATGAGAGTATTGACGATTTACCATCTCTTATAGATGTGCCACCAACCACTGACAAGTCATTCATTGTAAACGATAAGATTTTCGGTTCATTCATGCGTGGTATTAAAAAGAGAAAGAAATAATTCAAATTTATTAAAACTGCAAATCCTTCCTTTTTCCATAATTATGAATCTAGAATGTGAGCTTGGGATAATTTTTATTTATTATCATTCGAAAATATTTGAATCTGAAATCCCAATTTTTCAAACATTACAACAAGTGTATTTTCAAGGTTGAACCATTTCATTGTGTGAGTAAATATTCTGGTCAACCAAAGAAAAAAAAATGAATCCATCACCTTCTCTCTCAACAGATACTTTATTTTTAATTGCGGAATATTTACCATATCGTGATGCTCTATCTTGTCGCCTAGTTTGCAAAGATTGGTACTCTCTCGATACATACGAAATATTCTGGAAGACAATTTATCATCAATACATCATTTCGAATATTATTGAAAAATATCAAAAGATGAAAGACTACTCTGCTACGACCAGTGCAACTAACAATATTCCACTGAGTGAAATACTCAATGATTCGAAACATTACAATAGAGAGAAGAAGAAACAAACTGTGAAACTAATCCAAGGAATTAACTCAAATTCTGGACAGAAAAAACTAGTTCCCTTTGTTGTGCATAGGGCAGTGATGCAATCGCTTTTGAATGCCTATGAGAAACATATATTGGAGGATGGTACTGCTGAGAGAGGTTCTATAAAGGAAAAACTATTTAGTTTACAACAAAATGGGGATAGAAGATTCAAGTATTTGATGGAAAAACAAATTAATTCAGAAATGACTATTGCTCTAAATGTATTCTTTGGAGGTTTGAAGACTAATTTTCAGTACCATTCAAAGGAGATTGTGCTGAATTTTCTGATGCATGTCTTGGGAGAGGAATATATCAGAAATATTAGTGTAATGAAATTTATTCCGAATGTTGATTTTAAATTGGTTCTAAAGAAATTATTCAGAGGAATTTCACAATCGGAAGAGTATCCTAAATATTGGGAAATAATGATAGGATTATCATTGCAGAACTTACCAGATTTAATTCCAAAGAAAGAATGTTCTAATGTTTTAAAGGGCTTATTCGAATCTAGCAAATTCAAAGCTCAAATATCTTGGATATCAATTATGTTTTCCAACTGTTATTATTATGAGGATGTAAATGAGCTAATGTACGAACTTTTGAATAGAAATGGAATTGATACTTCTGACACATTGTCAATAAGTGAATATTTTACAGGATCCATTTCAAAAACATTTTCTTTATTATCAGAATACACTTTTTTCATCAAATATTTACAATTTTTGGGAAAATTCCTAGAAGGAGAGAAAATTTATGTGCAAGTTACTGAAAGTAGTTACTTTTATTCGTTAATTGGACGATTATCCAATGAAGAGAGTACTAGTTTGAATGATTTTCTTGATAATTTGCCAATTCCATTATTAGAGATGATTAAATTGAGAGGAATTAACCAATTCAATGTCAATGAACTTAGATTATTGGAATATGTTAAAGGGAAAGGAATTTTATATTCTCAATCGGCCATAGAGAATTATTTGGCAAGATTTTACATCTATTCAACACAATATGGTCAAGTAATCAAATTCTTAATTGATAATTATCATGCAGATATTTATGAAATAGAAAAGAAGGTGAAATTCTTCCCAAAACTTGTACAATATCTATCGAACATCTATAACAATGTGGGTGTATATGTTACAGAGTTTGCAACTTTATTTTCGGATAAGCCAATTGATTTGGACAAGCTTACCGAGTGCAGTATTGGAGATCTTATTTTAAAAAACTGGAAAAATCCAACAGAATTTGTACAATTTTGCAAGAAACGTTTCATTCAGAATATTTTCTATTTGCCAACAGTTTGCCGTATTCTGTCACAAGCAATACTCGAATATTACGATAATAAGTTAGAGCTTAAGAGGGCTATCTATGAAGCAGCCATGTTTAATGAAAATCTAACGCTCTCTAATTACGTTTCCCAATTACTTGAGGAAGAACCTGAATTATTGCAAGAAACCACACTTCAATTCAATAATTATCCTCAAACAGATCCAAAGTTTGCCATTTCAGTCTATCTATTTTGTAATGAGAAATAATTCCTTATTTGTTATTTTTGTAAGCAATCCTGAGATGGTATAAACCCATTTTTGGAAGTTTTAATCATGACTTTTCGGAAATAAATAATAGAATATGTACAAGTTAAATGTTATATTAATTTACAAACGAGAATTTTCCATTTCTTCATCCTCATCTCTTAAGAGACCTCTATTCATTGTTTCTTCCTCTGGATCTGCTACAGGTTGAGCATTGTTTCTATTATTGTTAGTAAAGTACTTTTTCTTAAAGTCTGCAAACTTTTTCTTTGCAAGGTCACTTAATTGATCAAAAGTTGAAGTTTCTGTTGTGGTATTCGAACCAATTCCTCTTGTTGAATATCCACTGTCAACATTTCTTCTGACAGTTGCTGTTGAGTTGGTGTGATATTGAGGTGAGCTATTATCAACTCCGTATTCATAGGCAGGTGGTTGATGAGTTTGTGGAGGAGCATTCGATAAACCTTGTTCGAATAAAGCTTGTTGTAAACGTTGTGCATAATATTCATCTTGACTATATTGATTTTCTTCCTCTTGAGTTGTAGCACCAGTTGCTGGATCTAAATTTGAATATCTCAAGAAATCCTCATCCAATGTATGTCTAACTATATTTCCTGATGATGGTGGAGGACCTGATTGATTATTAACAGTATTTGTATTGGTAGTAGAAACCATTGGAGGTTGATTTGTGGTGGCACCAGTATCCCCTTCATCAACCATTGTCAATAAAACCTCTATGGTTCTTTCCATATGACCATTGGTTTGATAGAGTACTCCCTTGATAGTTTCTTCATCAAAGGAAGGAAACATGGTTGTGAGTGTAACCATAGCCTCTCGTAATGTAAGTTTTGGTGTAACCATTTTCTAATAATATTTAAAGTATTTATACAATTGTAATCTATAATAATATTCTATGTAAATCCACCACTATTGTTGTATTAAAATTTTAATCCAAAATGATGATCAAAGATTCCGCAAAGATGATCTATTGTTGTTGTTCTTGTTTAGTATTGATTGTGTATAACAATAAATCAAATTCTATTAAATTCTACGGCTGATGATGCTGTTGATGTTATAGATAATCAAATAGACAGAGAGAATGTGAGAGATTAAAATCAATTTTTTTCTTATTGTTCCTTCTGGTGATGTTTAGTAAATTGGAGATTAAAAATAGAATTCGTAAATAATTCTAAAGCGAATTTGTTTAAAAGTTTAAAAACAAAAAGGAAAGAATTCAAGCAAAGTAAACAGAGATCAATCTTGTTTTTTTAATGATGTATATAATTTCACGATATGAAATGATGGATGAGATGTTTATGGAAAGTAACTTGCAATAAAGTAGTGTCCTCATCTGGTGGAATCTGGATGCAAGTTGAGAGTCAAGTGAGTGGAATCATTTCACAATGATATGAGTGTGAATAGAACCTTAAAAGAGTGTTAAATTGTATTGGTTGAGTGACTATTTTAGATTATATTGTTCGAGAAAATCGTAAAAAATTAATTAGTAAAGTGGATTTTCCTTATTGTTATTGTATTCAATTGTTTACATTGTGGTGGTAAATGTTCAAGAATAAGGTTGGAAAAAACGCAAGTTACCAGTGAATGCCACAAGAAAATAGATCTATATTTCAGTCTGAAACAACAAAATTGTTAAATCAATTGTAGGGCATCTTTTCTAACTATCAACAGGAAACAAAATGAACTATTCAAGTGTTTGTTTCGGAGTGAAATATTTCATTCATTTGCAACTGTCTACTGGCAATGCAGATGGTTGAGGATTATAAACTGAAAATAATCCTTCCACAAAAGTCCCATGCCTCCAATGCAATTAAGCACTTGACTGCTGTAGTCAACATGTTAAGGGACAGAACATAATAAATTCAGAATATTTTATTAGTAATAACAACATCACAAAGAAACACAGCCTTCCACACGTGACGTGAATTGGAGAGTTTACAGCCTCAGGCTGTGTTTCTTTGTGTATCATAGCCAATATCCAACTTGATAAATTTGGAAATGAATTCTGAGAAAGGTGTTGAAAGTCCTCTTCTTCAGCAATTCAAAATTAACCTATGTAATAATATTCTTCTCATTTGATATAACAATATTAATAATCACATAATCTCCCTGTTACTTTACACGTTCTTGAGGTGGAAAATCGAGTTTTTTCCTCAAAGAGGTTTTTTTATCTTACTAACGAGATTGTTGCGCATGCCAACCAACATCAGATCACGAACGTTGTTGTGTGGAGAATACCCGCATTCCACAGTTGTGTGGTGGTGTGTGCTTGTTGCTGTACTGCACTGCAAATCTCTTGTTGAGATTGTTGTGCATGGTTTCTAAAACAAACCCCTTATTAAAAACATTAAAGAAAATAGTTGTCTCCGTAGGCTCGGTTGGTTTTGAAACAAACTAGTGTGTGCGTGCTCAATAAGCTAATAGTATCGAAGTCTGACTTAGTATTTCTGGATATTAACGAGGACAATCTTGTGGAGTTTCAATATAATTAACTAACAGTTCAAATTAGTAGTGATTGTTTGCCGATTATCATCATCTCTTGTTTTCATAGATATCTCTTGTAATTTGTCTATCAGCATTGCTACAAGAGGTTTTATCTATTCCCTATTTAAAACAAGAGACATTGTCCGTTCTCTCTCAACAGCAGAACAACATTATTGAAGTGAGATTATTGACAACAGTAAGTAATGAACCTTGTTCAAATCTTAAACATGTGTTGCAATTTATCATCGTGATAACCTTTATCATCAACTAACTGTATTCCGGCATCTTTCCATATGTATTTACCTCCCTCCACAAAATAACCATATCCATGCTATAACCTGATCATCAATAACAACACTTCCTATAAAACTGTTGGACTATTATGTGATCCACATCCACAACAAAAAACCCTTCACATGTGGCAATGAAATCTCTTCCAAACGACATTCGATACGATAATTTATTTGTACAAAAAACACAAAAACATTTCCACTTGCTTGCTTAGGTCATCCGTTCTTGCACCACCTAACATTCCAAAACAACAGCACCAACAATACATCTGAAGGCTTGCAACAGCTGGGCTTCAACGAAGGAAGAGAAAAAAAGAGACACAAATAGATCACTTTGCTCAACAAAACATCTGAGAAAGTAGAAAACACCTGAAAAATCACCTATGATCATAGGAAACTATCATTATTTTCATCTCGTAATCTTCAGATCATCATCATCAATTTTACCACAATATCTTCCACATTCCTCCACCTACTATTAACAACTATAATTTTCGTCCTCATCATCAATATTAGGCAAGATGGATAATAATTATTATTACAATAACAATTATAACATTTCAATGCAGCAACAGGCATCATCAAATAATTTCACGGCACTGATGAATGGTTCTTTACCAACTGCTGCTACTGTTGCTACCTCCACAAACAATCTAATGAATCATCTCTATTCTAGTCTTGATATGGGAGCATTATCAACCTCTTCCGTAGCCTCCTCCACTCACATAAAGTCTGAACCACTTGAGCCATCGACAACATCCTCTCTCCATAGCCTCACTCAAAATACTATTCAAAATTCGTATACTTCCTCGCTTTATAGTAATAATAATTCAACATTTGGACATTCTTTTATGAATCAACTAAATTCACCTGCCGATTTATTAGATGCCAACCAAGTAGTTATGCCATTGATGCAATCTACAAATCACCAAAACTTTTTGAACCAAACTGCAGCTGCTAACCAACTGATAGTAGCTTCCAATACATGTGGATCCACATCGCCTCCCTCTACTCTTGATAATCAAAATCCACAATCTTTCTATCCACAGCAACAACAAGCGGCATCTTCAAGCCATAGTGTCTCTTCACAAAATAGTATGAACTTTGTCCCTCCACAAATTGAACAGACATTTTCGGCCAACAGTACTGTTAACACCTCTTCCCAACAACTGCAATCTCCTCCAACAACTACAGCAACTTCGTCATCCTTTGATGATGAAGACATGGACGAAGATGAAGAACCAGAAGCCAACTCAAAAAAGAAGAAAAAGAAGAGTGGCAAATCCAGGTCATCATCTCATGGACTCTCAGTTAGAAAACACAGAAAGAATATTGCTTTCAATGATATTGCTTCTTGTTTTGAAATGCCAATTAGAGATGCCAGTCAATTACTGGGAGTAAGCTTGACCCAATTGAAGAGGTTGTGCAGAGAATTTCAAATTCCAAGATGGCCATTCAGAAGGTTAAATTCTATTCAGAGAAGAATTGAAGTTTTACAAATTATGCAACAACGTTCTGAATCAAAGAATGATCAAAAGTCTGTGGCACAAACTCAACAGGAAATTGACAAATTGCAGAGAGAAGTTGTTGAGCTCAAGACTAATCCATCTCCAAATGTTTCATCAATATTATTGCAAGATGGAACTGTGATTATGAATACAGAATCTCCAACGAATACTAACTCTTTTCAGGATCAAAACTATGCAAACCTAGATGCCAGAAGTACCACTTTTAGTAATCCTTATACTGGAATGTTGCAAATATCTAATAGCCCTCAACAATCCTTTTCAAACATGTTACAAATGCCAACAACTAATCAATATGCAGATGTAGACAGTCAAAAAATAGTATTGAAATATCCTGCTAAAAACAATCAACAACAGCAACAGCAGCAACAAGAAGATATTTATCAATCAAATCAAACTTCCAATTTTCCATTCCAAGCCTATGGACAACCCACCAATTTTGCTACCTCTGACACCTTAAGTATGAATAGAGCTGGCCAAATTCAAAATTTTGTGCCATCACCAACACCTCAAATGATCCAACCAAATTTTGCCAATAATAACCAACCATATCCAACAAGTCCTAGATATCATGGTTTTCAAACAGAATTTCATGACTATTCCAATCACTTTAACAAGTCAGAACCAAATCCAAAGATATACAACTTCCACAATATTACCTTTCCATCTGCTGTAAATACCAACCTTCAACAAATGAATAACTTAAATGGTTTACCTTTAACTATTGGGCCTGGAAATACCCTTCCACCAAATATGACAAACATTTCAATGGATCCATTGATGAACGTGAACTCGATTAATAGTTCAGTTCAACACGATAACATTCAAAATATGAATGCTTCAACAAATCAAGATAATGGCAGACTATACTCTAGAAGAAATGCAGCTTCTTTGGACGTTCTCACCGATTATGAAAAGATGCAATTACTCAATATTATCGCACAATACAATAGTAGTATGAGCCAAAGTAATGAACAATGCAATCCTAACTCCCCTAATCGTGAAGAAAAGAAAAATTCACTCATTGATGTTTTAAATTCACGAAAAGTTTCACTTCCTGCAGATTTTAATGCTCAAGGTGTAATCAGAAAACTTTCTCAATCCTATGGAGATGATATATTCAACATTGAGAATGGAACTATGAATTTTGGAAATACAGACCTTGACAATTTGACTACTGAGGATATTCTGAAACTTCTCGGTGATTTTTTCCCTCAACAACACACTCCTGTGTCACAAACCTCAAATAAATAAATCTCAGTCTCTCTTTATTCAAAAATAATTTATTTTAAATTAATTAAGGAATATAATTGTTATGCAAGTATTCTCAGAATCATTCAAAAATCCTTGCAACCCAAACAATCACAATCACATTTCTTTCGGATATTTCAATGTTTTAATGTCTTCCATAATTGTCTCTATCTTTGCATCCATTTCGATAACTTTGTGCAGCACACAGGACGTATTCTACATCCATTTTTTTAAGCATTGAACTTATTATTAAATAAGGGTTAAGAGAGAAGGAAAAAAATATGTTTCCACTAATGATGAATTTCATTAACAGGAATACTGGTTTGGAGAGACATCATTGGAGATGTGTCTTGAGTTTTATCATCCATTGTTACAATAACAAGAAAATTCGAGTCCAATTGTACAGAGAGTTAACGAACAGCAGGAAGTTCATGATAATCAGGATTATATGTCTTTCCAATTTTAACATGTTTTTTTTCAGTTAGAATGACACAATGTCCTTGTTCGGTGTGATACTTCAAATCGGTTTGATTGTGAACTTTGTAAATATTCTCCTTACAGACATTGCAAAATACCTTTTCCTCGGAAATGTAAGTCATTGAGGTGATTTTGAGTGGACATTCGTATTCCCATTCGCAACCTTCAACGAATTCCCTTTTGTATTTATCACTACTGTCAATTATTTGAATTTGGTTTTGGTTTTTGGATCTTGGCATGTGTATCTGAAGGTGTGTGAATCTTCTCCTTAATACGTGCATCCAATTTTTCACATTCAGAGATTTCGAATAACTTGGAAAATAATGTAGAACAAGTGGTTTCCAAATTATTGTTTGAGTTGTTGAGAATAATTCATCATTCTCTTGGTACACATCCTTGATTGAAACAATTCTTGAATCCATGTTCATACTTGAGAATTTTTTTTTCCTCTTTGCTATTAAATTGACCTTGTCAATTGTCAAATTAAAGAATAATTCCAGTAATTGTTGATTACATGAAGCAAGATTTGCTAGCTCGGAAGTATTTAGAAAACATCCAACAATTAATAATTCGTCCCTATTTAATTTGTCTACTATTTTGAGAGAATGTTTCGTATTTTTTAATGGTGAAACTGTATCGGAAACTACCCCCACTGTAACGTTAGATTCTTCTTTGTGTTGTTCTGAAACAGTTGAAAGGTCATCATTAGCATCAACTGTTCTAATCTTTGAGAAGAGACGAAACACCATTTTTTTAACTTGATTTACAGATCTTTCCTTTCAAAAATTTTGGATATTCAAAAATGTTCTGCCAAGTTCAAAGGAAGTAGTTCACTCACTTGCATCAAACCTTGTACCATTGAGCAAATGGCACTGGATAAAGTGTTCAATTTCTATTGGAATTGCTTTGAAAATATCAGAACTAAACTTTTATCAAAACTTTCAGAACACTTAATGTTGTTTTGTTTTCATCTGATGACCATTTTCGACCTGTTTACAAAGATCAAGTGATTCGTAACCAAACAACATTTCCATTACAATAGTAGTAGTCATTCAACGTTGATGGCAAGCTCTTTTGTGTGACCTGATTTGCTTTTGCCGCAAGACATGCAACAACTGTCTGTCAATTATCACAATTTTATATATTGCAAAAAAACGAGTTCATTGTGTTAACCAAAATCAACAACAGCTAAACTGCTGCGCATTTCACAATATTGCTCCCTCACTTCTTCCTCGACCAGCAACAACACAAGTAACATTATAACCAAATCACCCAACACAAAAAAACAGAGAAAATGATGGACGTACGTATTTTTACTAGTCAATAATAGTAGTATAATAACACAGAGACAATTGTTTGATAATATATATATTGTTGCGACATTCATGTGATTCTTTTGATAATGATATGATGATATACCGTAATTGCTTGTTATCCTGCTTGCTGTATAAAACTTGCCGCGCTCTTTTTTAAATTTTACTTTGAACAAAAAACACACCAACTGTAATACTGAATGTTTTCTTCTCTCTCCCCTATGATGATGATAATCACACCCAATTCTTGTTTCTTGCTATTATTTGATAATACGGTTCGGTTTTTGTGATTTGATCGGTTGACTTTACTATTTGAATAATAATTATGAACAATAATATTATTATAATAATAATTAATGTAATACCATTGATGAATTTATCCTACTAATGGTGAATGATTGCTACATACATCAAATTAATAATAACAAAATAACTATCATATAGTCATTTGAACAACCAGATTTTTCAGGTTATATGAGAAAGAGAGGTGGATTTAATACTCTTGCTCACCGTCGTAGATGGTTTGAATTGAGAGGTAAACACTTGTACTATTACAAAAAGAATACAGATAAGCGTCCAACAGGTGTCATTGTCCTGACAAATGCCAAAGTTGAAAAGGATGGAAACAAGTCACTCGGATTGAAATTGAGTGGTCCAAATCTTTCACGTGTCTATGAATTGATTTGTGAATCTGAACTTGATTATAAAAAGTGGATGGATGAATTACAAAGAGCTATTGACTATAAGCCAAAGAATGATAAAAAGGGTTTAGAACAAACCAAGATGGAAATGAAAAATGATACTTCGAGTAGTACATTGTTGGTTTCAAGTGGAAATAGTGCTGAAGCAAAGAAGGTCACTTTGGATGATTTTGAATTGATTGCCGTCGTTGGTAGAGGCAGTTTCGGAAAAGTTATGAAAGTTAGAAGAAAGAATACTACAGAAATTTTCGCCATGAAGGTTTTGCGTAAGGATATGATTGTTAAAGAAAACATGGTTTCTCACACGTACGTATTTTAATATTTCCAAATATTTACAATTTTCTAATTGACCTTACACCTCTTTTACACCATATATAGAAAGGCTGAAAAGCAAATTCTCCAAGAAATTAACCATCCATTCATTGTCAAATTGTACTATGCATTCCAAACAGATGAAAAACTCTATCTAGTTCTTCAATTCTTGCCAGGTGGTGAATTGTTCTTCCACTTGAAAGAAGAAACCAAATTTGACGTTGAACGTGCCAAGTTCTATGCTGCTCAAATTGTTTTGGCCATTGAACACTTGCACAAGAATGATATTATTTACAGAGATTTGAAACCAGAAAATGTTGTTTTGGATTCAGATGGTTATGTTGTCTTGACAGATTTTGGTTTGGCCAAGACATCCATTTCTAATGCTACTCCAACTTATACATTCTGTGGGTATGTAATCAATCTTTTAAATTTTTTCTAATTATAAATGTTTAGTACTCCTGAATATTTGGCTCCAGAAATCCTCAAGGGACAAGGTCACGCTAAGGCAGTCGATTGGTGGAGTTTAGGTATCTTATTATACGAAATGATGGTTGGTTTGCCACCATTCTACTCTGAAAACATCAATGAAATGTACGAATTAATTTTGAAGGCTCCACTCAAATTCCCACAATTCATTCCACCTGATGCACAATCCTTACTGAGAGGTCTCTTGGAAAGAGAAGAATTCAAACGTTTGGGAGGTGGTCCAACTGATGCTCAAGAAATCAAATCACATCCATTCTTCTCAAATATTGATTGGGAACAATTATATCAACGACAATTGGAACCTCCATTCAGACCACAACTCAGAGATGGAGATGATATCAAATACTTTGATGAAGAATTCACATCTGAACGTGCTGTTGATTCATTTGCCGAAGTTATTGATAAGGAAGAAAATCAAAACTTTGACGATTTTGACTATTCCAGAAATTAATTATTGTACTATTCCCTAAACAATTATTTAATGAACAATACTTGTATTTTTATAAAAACAAAGAATTATTAAGATGTTGCAACTGAAGTGCAAAGAATTTGATTACAAATATTTGATTGAGGATCAAACCGGTTTGTATTTCGAAAATTAAGAAAGTGAATGGCTACGGCCATATCACGATGAATGCACCTCATCCCGTCCGATTTGAGAAGTTAAGCATCGTCGAGCCACATCAGTACTGAGGTTGGAGACAACTTGGGAACCTGTGGTGCTGTAGTCTTTTTATCTTTTTGGTATTTTGTCTTTACTTGACTTAAACAAGTGGGCAAAGGAATTTTAGAAATGAGAAAATGGATGTGAAGATGTCAATCCTGAGATGGAGTTTTAAATATCAATTATCTCTCAACCACAACCATATCAGACATTTTCAAACCATCTAGAGTTTGCAGACAATTCATTGTCATTGGCAGAACCAATTGAGGGATTACACTGCAACCAAACCGTGTTCGTTGAAGGTGTAGCATAGGTGAGAGCCAACAGGCATACTTGAAATACCACTACTTCAAATGATCGGGGCTGTGAGCAAGTCTGTGGGCCGATTTCTGACGGTTCTGCCACCACAGATCTGACACACCCTTTTTTTCTTACAGAACTAATCACCAATTTCTTTATTACATTTTATGAGTATGTTGGATTAATTAATGGACACAAAGTGAAACATCCGAAAAGGTTTGTTGTTTTTGAGAAAAAGGAGTTGTTCTATTATTTAACAGAGCTAGAAATCATACCAGATGATCCCTCACAGGAAAAAATTGAGAAGGAGGGCAAACACAGAATTGATATAATTACTTTGAAATTTATGCAGGATGCGAATTGAATCAGCAGTTCAGAAGAAAATAAAGAAAATAGGTCAAAACAATTCAACTGTGTACTTTACTGAATATTTACATTTTGGTTTTATTTACAATGATTGCTTAGGTTTACAAAATTTTGAGTTTTATGGAGATTACCACATTTTGAATTGTTTGTTTCTCATTTCTAAAGAATTCTGTGATTGATTTAGAAGTTTTGCTTGTTATTTTCTTTTGTTTGTTGATTTTCATTAAATTTCCTTTCATCAAAATATTAATAGAAAAATTCTTGTGATGAGTGGAAGATCCACTAAAAATCGGAATCACAAAATTAGTGGAAATCATCATGGAAATAAATAGATAACTGTTAGCTCGGATGATGAAATTTCCACAACAAAACAAAATAACTAAATAACAAAAACTAAGAGCAAAATGCCAGCTAGAAATACTTCATCAAATACTTCATCTTCCGAAGATAGAATTCCAACAAAAACAGAATGGACAAGATCTAAACCAATTGATTTATCTAAAAGATTACCATTATTTGATATTGATACATCTAATATTATAAGTGGAACAAGACATCGTAATAATATTGATTATCATCATGCAAATTTAAATGGTAAACAAATTTCAGTTAAAAGATCTTCGAAAAATTCAATTGAAAAGAGAGCTAAACAATCAAACACCACAACTAAGAAGATTACCAAATCGAAAAAGATGTAAAATTGCAACTTGTAAATAATTCAGTAAATTGTAAATATATGAAGTTTCAATTTCGAATTGATCAGAATATGAGAAACCAAAATTTGTATCCTGCAATTCAACATGGCAAAAGTTTAATAAATATGAGGTTTTATCAACCTTAACAATTTCTTCAAACAAAACCTGAACCAACAAGATTCTGTCTTCGTTGCCTTCACTGTTCATACAGTCAAAGACTGTAGCGGGATTGTCGTTATATTCCTGACAGGCTTCCCGTCCATTAAACTAAAAAGAATAGCCACAAATTAATAATCTAAATGTGTTAAATCCAATAACTTTGTTGAAAATTTATTGATGACACTAAGAAACATGTCTTAAAAAATTCTTTTAAGCAAGAATTGGTGTCACATTAATTTAATTTGAACATTCCTTGAATTTCCTTTGCAGAGTAGGCTCCTTCTAAAATCTTCTTCTCCTCTTCAGTCAATTCAATTTCCAGTGCTTGAACATTGAGCTCAACATTAATGGCCTTTGTTGCACCAATTACTGGACTTACAACTCCAGGTTTGGAAAGTAACCAAGCAAGTGCAATTTGAGCTGGAGAAACGTTTCTCTTCTTGGCAATTTCAGAAACTTTTCTCAAAGTTTCCTTATCACCTTCAGTCAAATTGCCCTTAAATATGGTTTGAACAATATCAGTATTTTGTCTCTTGGAATTATTTTCAGTAGTTTCAATTGCCTTCTCCTCAGCATTGACAAATTCATGAGCACGAGCTAACATTCCATTAGAAAGAGGTCCCCAAGGTGTGAGTGAAACACCTTGATCAACACACAATGGATTCATTTCTCTCTCCTCTTCTCTATAGATGAGATTGTACAGATTTTGCATGGAAATGAATTTAGTCAATCCCTTCTTCTCAGCATAATGTTGAGCTTTGGAAAATTGCCAAGCAAACATAGTAGAGGCACCAATGTATCTGACCTTTCCAGATTTAACCAAATCATGGAGAGCTTCCATAGTTTCTTCAATTGGTGTTTGTTCATCCCAACGATGGATAATGTACAAATCAATGTCTATTTAAATTTTTCATTTAAAATCACAAGAAGAAAGTAAAACTTACAATCAAGACCCAATCTTTGCAATGAATCCTCAACTGCATGCATAATGTGCTTTCTGGAAAGACCCATAGTATTTGGTTTACCTTGATTACTATTCATAATGAGTTTTTGTTCACCAGAATGATCCAATGGTCCACAAACTTTGGTAGCAACCACAATTTCCTCTCTTGAAATGTTGAATTCCTTAATGAACTTGCCTAAAATTCTTTCACTTTCTCCATTGCTGTAAATATTGGCAGTGTCGAAAAAGTTGATGCCCAAATCCCATGCCTTCTTCAATATTCTCAATGATTCCTCTTCTTCCAAAACCCAAGGAATCCACTTGGAAGATCCAAAACTCATGCAACCCAAGCAAAGTTGAGAAACTTTTAAACCACTTTCACCCAAATTGACGTATTTCATATTGTACTGTATTACGATTGTAAACTGTTAGTGCAGATAGAATTAAATTCAAAAACTAGTTGTGAATTTGTTTTTTTGTGTTTGGAATTAGAGTTGTGTTTCAAATCCATAAAATTTAAACCTAAAATTTATACTTTTAATTCTGCGCGCATGATTCTAGTTGATTTGTGCTCATATTTAAACGAGCAGAATTATGATCATTATTGAAAGAGGAGTTGGAACAACAACCATTGACAGGATCCTAATCGCAATTCAGATTGAAGAATTTTATGTATTCAATTATCCCTCAGTTCAGGATAGCGATATGGAACCCTATAGTTTCAGACTCGTTAATTCAAGCTAAATTTTGTAACACCCAGGAATCAACTGTAATTTCAATACTTGAAGAGTTATTTAAATAGAACTTGTCAGAATAGATTATGTCCAATATTTACCAACTATTGTAAAAGTATCATGTCTTCTGACCTTAAAACATCGATGTATCTTTACACTTCCTCTGTTACTCTATTTTTCCACCAATTCTTTCCTCCACCAAATAATTTAAAAACATTGCAGACCCACTCAAATCTTTCACAATTGTTCCATTAATATAATATCAATTATCAATCCAATTCAACAAATTATTTATTAAAATGTTTACAATAAAACAATCAAACAAATAATCATTACAATAACCATGAATGATTGCATAATATTACAATTTGCCAAACTTGCAACTCTCCACTTTTCTTCCAAAATCCATTGATTCATTCCATTCATTGAACTTCTCATTGCAATTGTCAAATTTCCAAAGGCCCAAGACTTCCAATTGTCATCTTGAGGATAGAAATATTCACCAACTTTGGAATTCACAAATGGACAAAAGTTTGGATTTCTATCAGTTATATTTTGATAGAATCTACAATTCAATTGAAATAAAAAGTAATTTTGATAGGCATCTTGTGGGAATGTACCAATTTCCCAAGCAGTTGGAACAATAGTTAAATTGGCCTTGCTTCCACTCATTAGGGCCAACTCCTTAATGAAATGTCCAAAATATTTACCATTCGGAAATGGAAATAAATTGTCGTGAATGTATTCATTCTTGAGGAGGTATTGTTTAGCGAATGGAATCCATTCAGGATCGAACATGGCATACACATTTCCATACTCACCAACAGCAGTGTGCAAGTCAATATATAAAACCTTTCTACTCTTGGTATATTCGGAGGAGTAGCCTTTCAAGAGTTGATTCAAAATGATTTTAACTTGCTTGGCTGTCCATTCTTCTGTAGTTCCTGCGTAGGCAATTCCAATTTTTCTGTGAATTTGTCCAAGGACTGATGATTGTGTGAATGCTGGAAGACCAACTTTTGCCAATAGGGTGTTAAAGTAGTTGACTGCTTGTGCTTGAACAGATTCCAAGTGAATATATGAAATATTCATATTATCAATGAATTGTTCCAATAAAACATTCTTTGAAATTTCCCAACCAGGTACATCAATGTAATGTTCATTCAAATTCTTCAACATGTCGACATTGTTTTCATTTTCCTTTGTTGCATAACTGGCTCCATATGGATTTAACATGTGAATGTGAATAGGATAGGTATTTTCAGGGAGATTGAATTGATACTTGGTGTCATTCTTTATCATGGCAATCTGAATTGGACTTCCTGCAAATCCCTCTTGTCCATGTACACCTGAGAAGGTAAGGAAAACATTGGATTCAGCACTATTCTTCAACATGTTGGCACGTTCTTCATGGAAGCATGCAGACATGTACAATTTTTCACCTTGAAGACCAAGAATGGAAGGAAGCTCATACTCTGAGTACTTGTAACCACCTGTTGCTTCACAAACTTGTTTAAACTTTTGATAAGCTTCAACATAATTCGATGAAAAGTAGTCCATATCCTTATTGAATGAATAGGTTTGCGAATTGGCTGTTGTTACTGATGATAACATGATCAAAGCCATGAGAATGGCCATGCATGTTGCAGAAAAAGTTGTAGCTGAAACTAACAACTTGTTGGTGATACATCTGGAGAAGTACATGTTTTTTTCTTCAATGAAAAGGTTGCGTGTAATCCATGTCAATTTAAAGAAATTCATGGATCTTGAACAATCTTTAAACTTTAGAATTTGGCATGGTTGACCTTTTAAATGTTTTTGAACATGTCAATGCAAGGAATTATTTTCCAAGTGAAAAGGGATTCGTTCCAAGACCTTCCAATTAAGAGGAGGAATAGCAAACAATGTTGATTTTCTTCGGATTTTCATGTAACATTTTTCAACAGTTTCTACAGTAATCTTACAGAAAAGGAATCTGAATTAGAAACAATTGGTCAATATTACAACCATAACTTTGAGTAGATATTCACGTATAATGAAGAGAACCATCCAAAAAAATCTTTCGATATTTACGAAATTGAACTATCAGTAATTCTTCAGAGAATTGCAAGTGGTTCCAATCACTACGAAGTGGAGAATGAAGCTCTAAACTTTCTTCTCTAATGTAATGAATCAGATCCAGTGATGATATAGAGTTGACAGATTGACTTTGAATTGAGATTAGAAGCATTAAAATCCTATTGAAAAGGAGGGTCAAATCGTTTTATATTTCACAAAATAAGGTATTGATTGGCTACGGCCATATCACGATTCATGCACCTCATCCCGTCCGATTTGAGAAGTTAAGCATCGTCGAGCCACATCAGTACTGAGGTTGGAGACAACTTGGGAACCTGTGGTGCTGTAGTCTTTTTTATTTCACCCCAAAACTCCTTGCTTCCTTGTGGATTCTTTAGAACACTTCTCACAATCATTCAAATTTAATTACAAGATTCTTCTGTAAACATTTGTCCTTGTAATTTCACAATACTTAAATTTTAGTAACATCACAATTTTCTTGCAATACCTATCATTACAGTATCTTCTTTTGATTACGTCCAAACACCAAAAACTTTGAAAGAAAAAAAGCCTCTTTACTTTATTCCTTTCACGCACTATTGTGTTAATATTATTGTTCTAGTTTAACTACTACAAAACCAACCACCAACCACTACTATTATTATTATTAAAATGTCCATCAAGAAGAGTACTCTATCTGCACAAACTCTCTCCACCAGAGGAGGCGGATCAACCACTTCCAAGAAGAAGAATGTAAAAATTAATTCCAATGATGAGATGAAGTTTTTGATGGAAATGAGCAAGAAGAATGAAAAGGAAAGCTCAAAGTCTGTTCAACCAACTAAAAATCATCCAAACAAACAAAAAGTATGGCCAACTGAACAAACTCAACCTGAACCAACTGTACCAATCAAGTATTTGTATAAGGACGGAAAGTTTCCAGAGGGAGAAATCTGTGAATTGGGACAATACGATTACAAGACCAAGAGATTTCATCCTTCTGAGTTGAAGCCTGGTGCTGAAGAAAGAGATGAAAAGTTGCAAGAACGTCTCAAGGAAGCAAGACATGCAGCTGAGGTTCACAGAACTGCCAGAAAATGGTTCAAGGATTCAGTTGTTAAACCTGGAATGAAGGTTATTGATGCAGCTGAAATGTATGAAGCAAAGGCTAGAGAATTGTTGGAAGCTGACAAGAAGAAGAGTGGACTTGCTTTTCCATTGGGTTGTTCCATCAATCATGTTGCTGCTCATTATTCACCAAATGGTGGAGATGAAACCGTTATTGGAAAGGATGATGTTATCAAGTTTGATTTGGGAACTCATGTAAATGGAACCATTATTGATTCTGCATTTACCATGTGTTGGAATGATCAATATCAACCATTATTGGATGCTGTCAAGGAAGCAACAAACATGGGTGTCAGAACAGCTGGCATTGATGTTAGATTGGGAGATGTTGGAGCTGCCATTCAAGAAGTAATGGAATCTTATGAAGTTGTATGTATTTTTTCTTATTCATTTATATTTACAATGTTAATTGCTTGTTGAACTAATACTAATAGACTATTAATGGAAAGACTCACAGAGTTAAAAGTATTGAAAACTTGTGTGGACACTCAATCGAAAGATATCGTGTCCATTCAACTAAATCAGTTCCAATCGTTGCTTCTCCAGACAATACCAAAATGGAAGAGAATGAATTCTTTGCAATTGAAACTTTCGGTACTACTGGTAAGGGATATGTTGTTGAAGAAGGTGTATCCTCTCATTATGGAAGAGAATTCACCTACCATGGTGATGGCTCTGAGTTGAGAAATAAGGAATCCAGAGAGTTGCTCAAGGTTATCAATGATCATTTTGGATCCATTCCATTCTGTCGTAGATATTTGGACAGAACCGGTCAAAAGAAATATCTTGTTGCTCTTCGTGATTTGGTTAATAATGGAATTGTTCATGAATATCCACCATTTGTAGATGTTAAGGGATGTCATACTGCTCAATTTGAACATACCATCTTCTTGAGACCAACCTGCAAGGAAGTATTGAGTAGAGGTTCTGATTATTAAGATTTCATTTTCCTCTATGCATTCCAAATATTTGTAACAGTTAGCTATAGTAATAAAGTTAGTTTGGATGAAAAATAATTGTTTCTTATTCATAAATGGGTTTAAACTTAGCCATACTGGATATGAAAAAATATTAAACATTCAATTGAATTACCTAATAAGAGAGTTACTATATATTTAACTTGAAACTACAGTTATTTTGAAATTTGCCTTCCAAGTTCCAAGTTTTACAATTCTTTAAATTGCAAAAACAACACTAACTACCAATAGCAATAAGAAATCAATATTAAACTCTCATATTTCGTGGCAGTTTACAATGATAGGAACTATAATGATTGGATGAAATTATTGTTTTGAACCACATTCAGAATTGTATGAATAAAAAAATACAAAAGGGACAGCACTTATTAAGGAAGCAGTTCATTATGATGAAAAACGTGACTTGTTCTTGTAAAAGAATAGTTGTGAAATCAGTCAAGTGCATTTTAATTCTGGTGATTATTGAAAGGAATTAATAAGAAAAGGGGGTTTAAATCGGTTTATATTTCACAAATTAAGGTATTGAATGGCTACGGCCATATCACGATTCATGCACCTCATCCCGTCCGATTTGAGAAGTTAAGCATCGTCGAGCCACATCAGTGCTGAGGTTGGAGACAACTTGGGAACCTGTGGTGCTGTAGTCTTTTACTTCACATAACTTCTTTTTACTCTTTATCACTGTTGAACTTTTTATGGATATTTTTGAAAAAAGATAATTTTACTCAATTTCCCACCAACATCAAACAATTAATTTTTCATTTAAATGTCAATCAAACAATAATCTAGAGGATAGAAATAACAATTAATTTTGATATGCGAATGTATTGTTTCTTTTATGCAATGTTTCGTTATTCACCAGAATATTAGTGGTATGATTTGGTAAAACTCAAATGCAATTTTGAACAATGATCAAAAAGAGATTGTTTCGAATAGTTCTCTTGGTAAACTTGAATGTACTTCTCTGCTTCCGAAATACCGAAACACGTGTTGCCAAGTAGGTTATTCCTTCAAAAACAATGAGATGGTAAATATTGAAGGGGCACAAACGCACTTTGGTGAATTTTATTTATTGTAAACTATTCGACAAGTTTCTCATTGTGAGATCGTACAAAAAGACTTTTAAGCGACCTGTGGCCAAACCTTGACGGAAATCCACATTTCAAAAAAACAAAACCATGAGAAACAAGTTATTGTTTTGTCTATTCTTGTTCTTGCTTGTTGCTGGTCAATCCATGCAACAAGAAGCAACCACCTTGCCAGACAATGTTGTTTATCCAACTTTTTACAATACTTCTGTCTATGCAGGTGGTAATGACGATGGTTCTGGCTACCCAGCTCTGAACACTCTTGTTAGTTATGCTCATTATACCATTACATCAGCTGGTGATATTTTCACATACAATAACTATCAACCAATTCGTAAAATTTCCAAACAAACTGGCACAGTTGAAAAGTTTTATTCACACTCTACCTCTGTCAGCTGTTTGTTATATGATAAGAGTTCTGAGAATCTGTACATTGTCAGTGTTGTTTTTCCACAAATTGCCATCTACAAACTCGACAATGTAACAGCCACAACAACACTACTCTTTTCTAAAACAGATTCATCCTATGGCAATGAAGGTGGTTGTTCTATCAATGGTAATGGAGATATTGCCATCAGAACAACAACTTATCAACAACAACACAAAATATTCATATTTAACATGACAACTCTTGCTTTAACTCAAGTGTTTGGTAGTAGCAGTGGTTTGTTTTATACAAATCCATGTTATGATGGTAGCAATGCTCTCTCATGTCAACTTCTGTTGACAGCTTTTAGTTTGGCAAATGATGGAAGAATTGTTCTTTATGGAACTGGAACAATGTCTGGTTTGTGGTTGATTTCTGATTCTACCATTTACATGAAAAAGAATGATTATTATTATGCTAAAGATTTCTTGCAAGTTTCCAATAATGAGTTCTACATGTTATCTGACAGTTTTCTTTACAAGTATAATTTGGAAACTAATGAGGTTACAGGCATGTCTGGTTCTATTTCAGGTAGTGATGGAGTTTTGGTATCTGATTTTCAAGTTAGTGGTGGTACTGCCATTGTAATGGATTACAGCGACAATTCCATTACATTCAGTTTGAGTTACTCCATTAAGAAAATCAGTCCACAAACTAACACAATTCAAACCATTGCTGGAAGTGGAAAAAATGTACCAATTCCAATTGATGGTCTGGATCCTAAACAATTGAGTGTCGTTGATACAGTTGCAACTCTTTCAAAGAGCGATGAAATGTACTTTGGAAGTCTTGATGCCAACTTTATGTACAAGATCAATAGTCTAGAGAAGAGTGTTTTCTTACCTGGAGCTATCGAACGTATTAAAACTATTGCAATTGACAAGTCATTGAGCAATGATGTGTTTTATGGTGGAATTGAGGGATCCACTGAATTTAGAAGAAGTTCCATTGCAAAGTTTAATGAAATTTCCAAGTTAAACGCAAAAATTAGTACAAGCACTAATACATTATTGAACAATACTCTGAATCCAATATTTGGTGGTAGATATGTTGGTTTATCTGTCTATCAAGATGAAATTTACATTGCTGATTACAAACATCACACTATTAGAAAGATTTCTAAAGATAGTAATATGGTTGTAATTATTGCAGGAAATGGCACTGTTGGATTTACAGGAGATGGTGGTTTAGCAACTGAAGCAACATTGAACAATCCTTCACATGCTATTGTTGATTCAAATGGTGATCTTTGGATTGCCGATTTAGGTAATAATAGAGTTAGAAAGGTTTTTGGAATTAATGGCACAATCACCACAGTTTCAGGAAATGGGATTCCATCATCCGAGGTTCCACCTAATATTGATGTTGTTTCACCTATATTCTTGACAGAATCACCTTCTGGAGATGCCATCTATGTGACCGATTGGAATTTGATCAAGAAGATTGACAAGCTCACTAATCAAGTTTCTATTATTGCTGGTACTGGACAAATTTATGAGCAAAACATTGATATGGAAATACCTGCCCTTGAAGCAAATATCAATCCATTGGCTCTTGTTGTACGTTCAGAAAATTCATTGGATGCCATTTATTTTGCTGATCCCTACAATCAAAGAATTAGAAAGCTTTACAATAATACAGTTTCTTCTGTTCCTGGATCAGCAACTGATAACGTAGGGGGATTGGAATTTGATACATTGACTGGAGATTTTTATGTTTCCACTGGGAATTACCAAGTTAGAAAGATTACTCCACAAGGTCAAAATGTGTTATTTGCTGGTAATGGAACTAATGGTTTCTTTGGAGATGGAATGAGAGCTGTTGATGCTGCTATTTTCCCAACCTTGATGTTAATGAAGGGAAGAAACTTGTATTTCTCCAATGTGGATGATCCAACCAATATTAACAATATCAAATATGTTTCAGTTGATCAAGAGAATGCAACCATTTCAACATTAATAGGTGGATTTGGAGATGGCTTAAAGGCTGAAAATGCCTATTTTGGAGAAGTGGTTTATATGGACACAGATGAGAAGGGAAATCTCTATATTTTGGAAGGTTCTTCAAGAATTAGAAAAATCACCAAGTCAACTGGAATTGTTACAACCATTGCAGGTCTTGGAAATAGAATTGAAAGCGGTATTCCTGCAAATCAAGCACTATTCACTGCCCAATCTTTCAGTGTTGTGTCAGAAGATGTCTTGTTGGTTCCTGATATTGGCAACAATAGAATTTTCAAAATTTCCAATGGAATTATTACGAATATTGTTGGTAATTACACAAGAGGTTATCCTGAATATAATTTACCAGCCAATGAAACATCAGTTCGTGATGTTCAAACTATTCTTCAAACACCAGAGGGTGAAATTATTATCACTCTTTATGGCCTTTCAGCATTGCTCAAACTAAACAAGTATACAGGAAAATTAGAAGAATTGAAATTGGATTCAGTACCAGATTTATACTACTCCTATGTCATGAGAAATAGAAAAGGAGAATTTTTCTACACAACACCCAAATTTGTTAACAAGTTAACACCTTATTGCGTTAAAGGCAAACTGAATAGTTTCAAGAGTTATTGTGTGAATGAATGTTTTGGTATTGCTGATGAAACTAAGGGATGTTCTGGTCATGGTTATTGCCTAGGACTGGATCAATGTTCATGTTTTGCTGGTTATAATGGAAGCAAGTGTGAAGATTTCACTTGTAATTCAATTCTCAAATCTCAAGCCAATGTTTGTTCTGGTCATGGCATCTGTTCTTCATATAATAACTGTACATGCTCTCTTGGTTATTATGGAGCTAATTGTGAAGAATTCGATTGTTTTGGAACTTTGAAGAATTCACAAAGTGTCTGCTCAGGAAATGGTCAATGTTTGGATTTCAATAATTGTACTTGCAAGGAAGGATATTATGGAGCTGCATGTGATAAGTTTGATTGTTTTGGTGTGAACAGTGCCAATTCATCTGTTTGTTCTTCACATGGTTCCTGTCCAAAACCAAATAATTGCTCATGTGATAATGGATATTATGGAGCTTCATGTGGCAAGTTTGATTGTAACGGTATTGGAAGTGACCAATCCTCAGTATGTTCATCCCACGGTACTTGTTCCAAACCAAATAATTGTTCCTGTGACAATGGATATTATGGAAACAATTGTCAATTGTTCAATTGTTTTGGTCAATTATATTCAGATAATTCAGTTTGTTCTGGAAATGGTACATGTTCCAAACCAAATAATTGTACTTGCAAGAATGGATACTATGGATCAAATTGTGAATCATTCAATTGTAAGGGAGTTAAGAGTACTGATGCAAGTGTTTGTTCATCAAGAGGTCAATGTATTGCTCCTGAAACTTGTCAATGTACTTTGAAGAATGCATTTGGATCAAATTGTGAATTTGTTACAACTCCTTCAACATCAAAGAATATTAATGGACATGTTAGTGGAGTAGCCGCTCGTTCAGTCAGATTGAATGTCACAACTGGTATGAAAAGTCATTCATCACAACTATTATTGATGCTTGTTGTGTTCTTGAGTGCCTTCATTGTGATGTAATAAAGTCTTTTCTAAATCAATATTGGATATGCTAATATGATATTAATAATTCCTATATATATACTGCCACTAATAACAAGTCCTATTTATTGGAAGAGTATTGAATCAATGAAAATTGAGTGAGGTCTCTTCCTTGTTATGGAAGGTGGAGAGTTTCATTCATTTTCTTTTGAATTTTCTCTTGAGATAATCAAAATATAGCCTACTCAATTCATATCTTGAATCGGAGTCCAAATTTAAGATATCTTCTCTTGAATTGTCAAAGTTAGTGCAAATGTAATATCTACATCTTGAAATCAAGTCATCTACTGCATGACAGGTGTCCCTAAAGTAATCAATAATGTGAACTGCTACTTGTGGAGTCAAATTTTGAATGATTCTACTGAGATTATTTTCGCAATAGTGAACTAGTTCTTGGCAATGTAAATATTGTTTGGAAATAATGAACAATTCCAATAGGGCACTGTCGGAAATGTTACTGATTTGACCAATATACATGAATTCGATTAGTTTCTCACAACATTCTGATGAAATTTCAAGAGTGATGACTCCAGTTTCGGCTTCACTCATTCCTGAATCGAGAATGTTTCTAAAGAAATCAATTCTTCTCATGAATGTCTTATCTACAAAGAAGCAATCTGTTTTGGTGTTTTCTTCCATTAATTGAATGCAAATCAGGGAGGAATTATTGATTGCCTTCTTGGATTGATTCTTGGATTGAATTGCCAAGTTATAGAGCTTTCGAATGTCATCATCAATGGATCTTGTTATGAGATAAATATCTGTAATGTAAACAGCTTCTCCTGTAATGTAGTTTCTTAATGAGTTATTTTGGTCAACTTGTAAAATTTGAATTAATTTGGAATCTATTGGCTTTGGTAAGATTGAAATCTGTGGATAACCAGTGTAAAGGAAATTAATATAGAATTGAAGCGTGTCATCTTGTAATCCCTCTAAAGGATAAGTATTTTGATGAGTTTCGAATAATTTCTCAAAAAACTTTGACCTTGAAGCAAGGAACGATCTGTGAGCTGTAATTTGGTTTCCTGATTTCAACTGGAAAGTAACATCATGTCCAGATTTTTCTGTCATGATTTGACTGATCCAGCTGTCAACTTCCGTTTTCTTTCCTTCTCCCAAAATCTTGACAACCGAATCATTTCCAAATGAAATCATATCTGATGTATTAGAAACTGAAACATCGAGAGTATAAGGTAATCATTCCAATGCACTGTGAACTTTCACATCACCAGTTTCAGGATAAATTGAAATAATCAAAGAATTTACAGAGCCATCACTGAAATTTCCACCAATTAGTTGAAGTATGCGATCAAGTTTGTATCCATTCATTGTTAATTTGCAATTTTTGAGAGGAGGAAGTTTGAAATTTGTCTTAATCTCTCGCCATGTCTTGTTTTCCATATCGAAACATTGTAAATCATTTAAAAGGTTGCCATTCTTGTCAACTCCACCAAAAATGAAAATTCTTTCCTTTTTGGAATCATAGTACATGCAGTGATCTTGTCTTGGAGCTGGAATCTTGGAGGATTTTGGAATAATCTTTTCAATCTTGATGTGTTTCTTGTCAATAGTTGAAAAAACTTCCAATTCATTAGTCAATTCGTTTGTTTTCTTATTTCTTCCACCGAATCTCCAAATTTCTGAATCTTTATATTTGGAGATCATTGTAAAGAACTCAGTAGCTTCATTAGTCTTGGTAAATTCACACTTTCTGAATGGTGATAACAAGTTTCCATTCGAGTCAACTTGTGCGTTATAGAATGTATCTTTCGAATAAATAAATAAGTAATAACTTTCCAAGTAGGTGTTAACAACCATCATGATTCTAGAATCAGATCCAAATGATGGAAGGACATCCTTTGGAAACTTTTCCAAGTGTTGCTTTTTCAAATTTGTGTTAGGATGACAAGATGGCTCTACAGTAAATGAAATTAAATGAGTAGAAACGTTTCGATTAGTTACAGAAGATCCAAATAGGAAAAATCTGCTTGTTTGCTTAATCTGGCAGCTTGATACATGTGTTAGATTGGATGGATAATTACTTGGAGTGATATAGATAGATTCGTATTCTCCAACGACATCGTGTGGAATGTATTCGAAAGTACAAGATTGAGGATGAAATGGACTTGATGGAGGAGTACTCTTTGTTGGAGAAACCAATCTTGGATTCTCTACAATAATACTTTTCAAATTCTTCAAAGGAGTAATTTTTTGCTTTCGTTTCTTCTTGACCTTTCGTTTTTCAAATGAAGACAATAAGGTTGCACTTCCTTTACTGACACTATTCGAAACTGAAGGAAATGCTGAATAATCGATCATTGTATTGATCGATTCCTGATTAATCTCTTCAATAAACTCTGCATTACATTCCTCCTCCATAAATTCACAAAACTCTTTCAATTCTTCTTCGTCAGTTTCGTCTGCATTCTCCATCCAAGTATTCGATTGTGGAGCCATGAAATTCTTGAATCCAGTTAATCCTTCAATCATGCGAGACATTTTTCTTTCGTTATTTTTCGTTTTTTGTTTTTTTCAATTTCAAATTAGAAAATTCATTGTTCCAATGTTTACTTTATGTTGAAAATAGAATTTCAATTTCAAGACGTAAAAATAGTCAACTTTCAAGTTCATAATTGAAATTACAACTTTACAACTCAAACCAAATCTAAAAAGATGCAAAACAAATCACAAGTTTGCATGAACCTTGATTGAGCTATTGTAATTGGCCATAGCAACATGTCCAAATATGTCGCCAATCAACACAATAAAACAACCTAAAAAAAATATCCGTAACAGATTTCAACAACACAAATGTTTGGCAAATTTTTCGGAAGCAAGAATAAAGCCGTTGATGATGAACTTTCACAACTCGAATCAACTCCAAGCAATGATAAAAAAGTTGTCGTGGATCCGAAAAATTCTGCCTCTCTGATTGGAAGCATTCCAAAGAGTTTGCACTTTCTGGATCTTGATCAATTTACCAGCGTGAAATTGGCAACAGGAGAATATTCTGATAAAGCATCAACGTTATTGCCATTAGTTTCACATCGGGTGCAATGTCATGTGACCTATCCGATTGTTCAGGTGGTTTCTACCATGACATTTTGTAATCAAAATCAGAAAACTATTGAAGGAGAATTGTTGTTACCAATGCCTGATGGTGCTACTTTGATAGGTTATGCAATGGAAGTTGATGGTCAATTGATTGATGCTGTCCCAGTTCCAAAAGAAAAGGCAAAGGAAGTTTTTGAAGCTGAAGTTAGAGCTGGAAATAAGGTGTCAATGGTTGAGAAGGTTTCTCAATCCAATTCATTCAAAACTCGTGTTTATCCATTGCCTTATAATAAGGATAAGACTATTCAAGTCAAATATCAAATGATGTTGAATGAAATTATTGAAAAGAGTAATGATTCACAAAAGGGAAAGATTAGAGGAAGTGCTTGGGTTCCAATGTCATACTTGAATTTTGGTGCATTGAGAGATGATACCAAGATTGAATTTACACTCAATCAAACTTCATTACAAGGATTTGAAACTGAAGTGTTGATGGGTGTTGCCAATGCTGAAACCCAATCAGTTGAAGATAAACTGTTGTGGACAAGTAAGAATGCCAGCTCAAGAACAGGATATTTCGAATTGAAAAAGTCAGAACTCAATGAAAATATGACCGGATTTAAATTGGCTGTTACAAAACAATCAGAAGATGTTAGGGATATTTTATTAGCTTCTGAAAATGGCTATTTCATGACATCTATTCCAGTTCCTCAATTATCTACAGAATTGAGAGAAATGAGTAGAATTGGAAGCAAAATTCAAATTGTTTGGGATTGTTCCAATAGTAACCAGTCACTACATGAAAAGAACTTGAAGACCTTGAAGGTGATCCTTGAAGGTATTGCTCCAACTTCAATTTCATTATCTGCTTTCAGTGCTGATGTTATTCAATCTGTGGATTTTACATCTGTTGCAGAAGTTTTGAAATTTGTCAAAGATGAACTATATTATGATGGTGGTTCCAACATGTTACTATTTGATAAGGATTTGCTTAACAAGTCAGTTGATTATTGTATTGCCTTTACTGATGGTGTTCATACATTTGGACATGAGATTAGTCCATTGGCAAACTTTGAGAAACCAATTTATTTTGTCACTTGCGGAAATATTGTCAATTCACCTCTTCTTAAACATATTGCTACAAAGAGCGGAGGTGTTTATTTGAATTCCAATGAATTAACTGAGGTTGACTTAGTCAAGTCAATTGGAAAACCAGTTCTCTCATTTGCTGTTGCTGATTTTGAAGATTCTGATCTGGAAGAGGTGTATCCAAATGAACCAGTTAGTCTCAAAGAAGGAGAAGTTTTCAAACTGTTTGGTAAATTCAAGAATAGTGGAAAGGAAAGTGTAAAGATAGCAGTTTCTTTCAGATTCGGTTCCTCTATTTATCACGTTCAAGAATTGGAATTGCCAGTCAATTTGGAACAATGTGAAGCTGCTGTTTTGCCATTACTATGGGCTCAACAAAAGATTGATTCTCTCTCAGCTTTCCCTCATCTTTTCAAGGATGAAATTAAAAAGATTGGACAAGATTTTAGAATTGTCACTGAAGATTCTACCTTACTCGTTTTGGAAACTTTGGATCAATACTTGAAACATGACATTGTACCTCCGCAAACTCTTGCAAATGTTTACAAGCAATATTCTGAAATGAAGAAGAATGAAAAAGAGTCTGAGGAAAAAAGAGAAAAGGATAAAATTGAAAGAATTCTTTCCATGTGGAAAGAAAGAGTTAATTGGCACAATCGTGATTTTACTCCAAGAAATGCATCACAAAAACAGGACTTGTGTAAAGATGAATGTGAGGAAGAGTTTGCTGGTAGTGCTCCTCAATTTGAACGCTTAGAATCCGATGACTTGTGTCTCAGAGAAGAAGCTGCTGAGTTTCGATCATGTGGTAAGAAATCCAAAAAGAAGGGTGGTATTTCATTAGGACTCAGCCTCAGCAAGCGAAGATCTGAGAGTTCAAGTGGAGGTGGTGGAGAAGACAGAAAGAAGGACAAGAAGGAAAAGAAGTCAGAGGCTAAGAGCACATCTGAAAGTGCCTCTGGATCAATCTCAATCAAGGCATGGAGTCCTGACGCCAGCTATTGTAAAGAAATTGCCAAATCCTCCAACCCATATAAGGAATATTTGAAACAAAGAAAGAGTTACAAAGACTCCCCAGCTTTCTATCTCGATGTTGCTGATTATTTCCTTTCAAGTGTCAAGGATTTCAAATTGGGTGTGAGAATTCTATCAAATATTTGTGAATTGGAATTGGAAAATATTCAATTGTATCGTATTGTTGCCTACAGATTGGATCAAGCCGATGCATTAGAATTATCTGAGTGGCTATTCGAAAAAGTGAAAAAGATTGCACCTCACGAACCTCAATCTTATAGAGATTTGGCTCTGGTGAAGGAAAGATTAGGAAAATATGAAGAGTCTATGCAATTATTCAATAAGGTCATTACTGGAAAATGGGACATGCGTTTTGATGAAATTGAAATGACAGCTGCCACTGAGATGAACCATCTCTTACTCAAACAACCTGATTTACCAATTATTGACCCACGTTTCATTCATCACTTTGATTTAGATATTAGAATAAGCATGGCATGGGACACTGACCAAGTAGATATTGTAAGTATTTTTTTACTGGCATTGGTCAATACTAAAATTTATTAATTTAAACATCATTAAGGACTTGCATGTTCAAGAACCTGCTGATAAAGGAGGAGAGCACGCATATTATGCCCACAATAGAACAGCTATCGGAGGTTATGGTAAGTATTATAATATTCATTGTACTAATAATCAATTACAGTCAGTAGAGATTTCAGAAATGGTTACGGACCTGAGGAATACATGATTAAGGTTGCACCAGCAGGAATTTACAAGGCAACCACAAACTACTTTTCAAATCATTCTCAAAACTTGACAGGTGGCACTAGTGTACTGTGTACCTTTTTCTTGAACTACATGAGACCAAATGAGCAACGTCAAATGTCTACCATCAGATTATCTTCACATAAACAAGATATTGTAGTTTGTGAAATTAAAATGGAGTAAATAATCATTTCCCAACCTGTGTACAATAATAATATGGATAACTAAATTATGAAAATGTTTTTGTAAAATAAATACATTTTGATTTAATAAATTCGAAAGTTCACAACTAAAAAATGGCCAGACGAAAAGAAAGACAAAAAGATAAACAAATCTCGGAACAGCTAATCATACACGATGAATTTTCCAAAAATCAAATCAGCAAGAGATTTCTCATTCTTGGAGGAACAAATTCTGGAAAATCAACTTTTTGCAATTTTCTGCGTGTCAATAATGATATTGAATGGTTGCTGTCGATAGGAGTGAAATTGGATAGGTGGGTGATGGAATTTGTGTTTAGATGTATTTTGGTTTGTTATGAATTGTTAAAGAATCGGTTACCAAATCAATTCGAAAAGCTGAAAGAAACTATACGAAAAGATATTCGATTGAGGACAATTTCTAATGATCTGATTAAATTTATAAGATATGTCAGAGAAGGAGAGAATGAATTTTTATTGGAAGCATCTTTTCATATGAGATATTTGAATAATATTAAGTATTTCTTCAGTGAGGAGTTTATTGCAAAATTGGAAAATAATTCTCAGATGAAATTTGAATTAAACGACATGTATCGAGTGAAAATTCCAAGAACCTCCTCATCCATCAAAGAGATTGATATCAAGGGAGGTTTTAATTTCAGATTTATTGACCCCAGTGATATGAGAGGAGAGCCAAGAAAATGGATTACTCAATTTGAAAATGTGGACGTGGTCTATTATTTCATTTCATTGGCTGATTATGTGTTACATGATACGGTACACAATACAAATTGTCTCCAGTTGGCCATTGATACATTTGAAAACCTAAAAAAGTCTGAACTATTTTCCAGCTTTGTAATTTTCCTTACAAAAACTGATGAACTGGCTCAATTACTGGAACACCATCCATTTAGTGATTATTTCAAGGAATACACTGGTCAAAACACTAAAGAAGAGGTCATTCGATACATCCAATACCAATGTGTATCAACACACACCAGAACATGTACAATGTATGTTCATGCTGTCAACTTGACCGATACTTCCAAATTCACATACATTCTCGCTGAAACCTATCAAATCCACAACAACCTAGTTGTTTTCTAATCACCTCCCCAACCACCAACCAATTTTCCATTCAGTTTTCACTCAATCAAACATGAACACAAACCATGGACTCCATAATTTCGCCTCCATTCTTCAAGAATTTTACAATGAAAAAAAATGCTTAAAAGAATCTGTACTACCCGCTCAGCAGCAGCAACTGTTGGTTCTGTGTTATTGGGAAGGAGACAACATGTAGTATCATCATTGAATGGTTTTGGATTATTGATAAATCATCAACAACAAGTCCGATTGGTTTCATCATGCTGCGGAGGAAAACACAAATTAAAATCGGAATCAACAAGTGATCATTCTGATCATTGCAATACAATGAATACATCATCAAGCGAGACTCATAATCAAAATATTAATACTCCGCCAATGAAAAATAACGCACCTTTGGAAAAGAGTAAATTATCAGTTTGGGATTTGAAATTTTGGAAATGTAAACATTCATGGAAGAGAGCCTCTCTTAATACACTGAACTGTTTAATTGGATGCTCAATTGGTGATTTTTCAATGATGTGGTTTCTGACAAGTCAATATCCAGAGCTAGGCATGGCCATGATTATGCCAATATGTATGGCTTCTGGTATAGCCACAAGTTTAGCATTGGAAACTGCTCTCCTGAGATATAGAGAGAAATTCGATACCACTGTAGAAGCTTTCAGAATGGCTTGCAAGATGAGTTTCTTCTCCATGTTAACAATGGAATTGAGTGAAAATATAACAGATTATGGAATGATGACCTATTGGGGGTTATTGAATAATGATAATGACACTGGATGTACTTCCATGCTTCAAGTGAATGAACCTGCATTTTGGGTTTCACTTGCTGCTAGTCTTTCGATGGGTTATTTGGTTCCTCTCCCTTACAATTATTATCAATTGAAAAAACATGGAAAGAGTTGTCATTAGAGATGGATATGGACAAGATATGGATACATTGGATTTTTCTGATAATTTGTGTGAACTTTTGAATCTAGAGTTTCTGTTTTTGCAAATTATACCACAAGACGAATAAATTACAAAAGAAATAGTACAAAAAAATACCTCGATTATTGGAATTTTCATCCACAACAGAAGAATATGGAAGAAACACTTTACGAAAAACCATCAAAAATTAGAAAAATTGCAAATAATTGTGTAAAATTAATTTTACATGATTTCATTATTATTAATCAGTCATCGGAAGATGTTTCCTCTAATCCTGCCATGATGATGATTCATGAAAAATTGAAGTGTCCACGTAAAACCACTACATTTCAGCCATGTCTTGTTGATGATTCAATCAAATACAAAACTTGCCTCAATTGCAATTTCACCTTTCCTTGTGATGTGAAAATTTCATATCGAACTCAATTAATTATCGTCACCGATGCTGAGAATAGGAGAATTGTGTTTTTTAATTTGGATACACTGGAATATATCAATGCTTTGGTTACACCTGGTTTGAATCCATTCTATTTATTGGTGGAGGAAGAGGAGAATTCAGATAATCTCTTTGTGAGTGGGAGTATGGATGCAATTATGAAAATGAAATTGAATCATGTCAATTCCAATTTGCCCCTAGCTCAGCTTTTGTGGTTTTCACAGAAAATGTTTAAAGATCCACAGGGATTGGCCATTCGATATGGAAAGGAAGGGAATTTTATATACGTGTGCGATCGGTTCAATGATCGTATTGTAATTATGAAAGCTTCTGATGGAACTCTTGTGAAAACCATATCCTCCATCAAGGTTTTCCATCCACTCACTCTAGAAATTGAAATTAACTCAATGCTTGAACCATTTGCAATTACAATGGATGAGAATCGTGGTACAATCTTGATAGGTTTCAAAAAATCTCTACTACTTGTCTCGGAAGATGAAAGTGACAGTTTTACACTCTTGAAAACTCTGAATGCTGATGTAAATAATCACTCTCATCTTTTACTTGATAAGGAGAGTAGAAATGTATTGATTGGAGATGAAGGAAATCATAGAATTTCAGTTTTAAATATTGATAGTGGACTTGTGGTGAAATCATTTGGAAAATTTGGTAAGGATGATCCTTTCTCGTTTGATTGTATCACTGGATTTTGCTCTGATAGGAGAAATGGTTCTGTATTTATTTCAGATTGTGAAAATCATCAAATTAAGGTGTTTGTTAGGGATGAATTAAAATAATAACAATGCCTAAAATGTTGCCTCCCTTGGGAATCGAACCCAAGACCTCTGTCTTACTAGGACAGCGCTACTGCCAACTGAGCTAGGAAGGCTTACGGTGACCGAGAAATCCTTAATAGAAACAAGCAGTGCCTTACAATCTCCTAAAATACGTATTCCTTGTTAAAGGAATTATTCCAATACAAGAATTCAAAATAATTCCTACAAACAATTGGAGATTTTCATCCTTTGATTAAGTACAGTACTCCTTACTGTGATCTGTTGAATTGAAAATTCTCCAATCAACATCTCTATTATCACCACAGCATTAAGGTTCAATCTTTCGGAAAATAAGCTGACTAACCATCTCTCACCTATTTTCCTAATAACCTATCGCCATTCATAAACAGTAACAAAAGCTATGTATCCATCTCATACTAATCTTAGTCCTCCTGATAGCACAACATTAAAACTCTGGATAACAAATACATGTAACATTTCCATTGGAATTGAAAAATGAATTAAGGACAGAATCCAAAAATCAAATCTTCCTCTTTCCTAATAACAAAATGCTGTCGCGTTCATCAAAATCTTCCTCCATTCCATTTCCTTGATTCCAAATCTTCCGCATGCTCTCTGTAATAGCACCTCAAATACCGTAGTATTTCCCGCCAAAATTTTTGTGTTTTATGCCTAGAAACAATGGTCTTCAAAATTAAACATGTTAATTACAACTTTTCAATTTAGTCGTGGTCCTCACTTTGGAATAAATGAGGAAGAATAGGAGAATAGATTGACACCTCCACATAGGAATTTTTTTAGCTGATATCTATGGACCTTCAGGAGATGCTGTAGGGAACACTTGAGAAAGTATTGAAATTCAATACGGAATCTGCCATCTTTCAAAAATATTCAATTTTTTCAAACGCCATTCGATTATTTCTCCATAATTTTCCACAAGAACTGTTTTTAGCTTTTTTTCCAATCTCCTTAAAAGTAAATACACCAAACTGCTATAAAATTGCAAAAGATAAGATATCATACCACATGAACAACAATTTGATTTTGTAAAAAATGCAATGCAACCATTCGTCAAGTATTCAGAGATGTGATATTGTTCCATTCACGGTATCGCCCTTAATGTCTACTGCGCTTAGTTATTTTTACACTATTTGAACATTCACCATTTAAAATTCCTTGATGCGAGAGGAAAAACTAAATGCTCAAGCACACAAAACGCGAAATTTATTGATGTGTTTTATGGAGAAATTTCTATCAACCTTTTTGACAGAATCGGTCGTTGAATACGATATTATAATCCCCTTTCATCTGCTATGCACCTTCACGCAATGTTTCCAAATTGCCTTGGTGATTCTTCAATTATTGATGAATTTAATAATTTCTAGTTTGAAAAGAATAGGAACATTGGACGTCCAACACAAACTCACTCAACAACGACAACAATTCAAACTCTCTCATTGGTTGGCTTGAGGTAATAAAACAACACACATCTAATCGGAAAATAATAGTAGAAGAAGAATATACTGATTCACTTTGATAGTATTTCTATAGAAAAACATTCATACCAATAGGAAGAATAAGAAGAAACATTACTCTATATATTATGAGTTCATTCCTACTCTTGATCAACTATTAACTGATACTAATACCTTCTATATCGAAGCCTTTCAATACTACT